>NC_090270.1:248957240-249261824 GCF_040414725.1 Anabrus simplex | reverse complement strand
CTAGTAGATTCACATTATCAGTGCCAGCCAAATATTTGTTTATAGCTACATGTCATAGCCCGGATCTCGTGTAAGGACATCACATATTTTGTTTGCAGGCCGAGTCTGAGATTTCCTGGGATACCTTCCATTTCATGCTTCACATTCTCCATAATGCCCAGCAAATCACTAAGACTCAATCCACGTGTTTCTAGTTTCTTGATTGATTCTGGTATGATTTGGAAGAGTGTCTTGATAAGTGTTAGTTCCCTTTGAACCGTTTCATTGCCAAAAGACTTCTTCTTGTTTCCGAATTTGGTCGCCTATGGACCACATTGAACTTAAGGCTTTCTCTTCTTCTTCTCCCAGAACCTCTTCATCCTTTCACTTCTGATCTTCCTTTCTTTCTCAGATATGACCAGTTTGGGTCTACATTTTGGTGGTTTCTCCTGGAATGTTTTGATGTTGTCCACTCAGCTTCTAAATTCTTTTCTGTTGTGAACCATATCCACTGTAAGTCCGCTTTCTATTGCATCTCTTTTTACCTCTTCCACCCACTTCGTCGAAGCTTTCAGTCCAGTGATGTACTCAAATATTTTCTTAGTTAGCCGTTTCTCATCCATTCTTTCTAGATGCCCATAGAACTTTAGCCTTCGCTTTCGCATGGTGACAGTGATTTTTTTGGTGTATTTGTAGAGGTCATCATTTTTTCTATTCCCCCACTCCCCATCAGCATTTTTTTCTGTGGTCCTAAAATTTTCCTTAAGATTCTCCTCTCCTTTTTTTCGAGATCTTGAAGCTCAGCCTTTTTATTCATTGTCAGGCTCTCTGAAGCGTAGAGACTCTCTGGCTTTATCACTGTGCTGAAGTGTCTAAGATTCGCCTTGCTCTTTTGTTGTATCTGTTCTGGGTTAACCTGTAAGCCAATTCTAGTTTTCTAATTCTTGCCCTATTCGCCTATTTATCCAATCCATCAGGTTCTATCCATTCCCCTAGATATTTAAATTTCTCAGTTCTTTTTACAGTCCCATGCTTCACTTCTAAGTGTCTCTCCCCTTGATGTCCATATTCCATGTATTCCGTTTTCTCATATGATACTTTGAGACCCGTTTTCTCAGCGATCTCGTGTAGAGCATTCAGCATAATTTGGGCATTTTCTCGGTTGTGAGCCAAGAGTGCAAGATCATCCGCGAAAGCCAAACATTTAATTTCTAAGTTCTGTCCTTTCCTCCTTAAATGTATTCCCATTATTCCTTTCACTTCCAAGGCTTTTTCCCATGTTCTAATGATGTTTTATAAGAACAAGGTTAAAGAGAATTGGTGATAGGCAGTCCCCTTGTCTGACTCCTGTTTTTATTTCAAATGGTTCAGAAATTTCACCGAAGAATTTGACTTTTGAGAAAGTTTCTATCAGGGTTCGTTTTATTAACATTCTTGTTTCCTTGTCAATTCCGAATTCCTCTAGGACGTTAAACAGAGTCTGCCTGTCAATTGAATCATACGCTTTCTTAAAATCAACAAATATTACCACGGTGTTCTGGCTTCTCAAAGCTCTTATTCTAAGAATGCTCTTCAGGTTAAATATTTGTTCTGCGCATGATCTTCCTTTTCGAAAACCAGCTTGGTACTCACCAATGAGATGGTCTGCTTGTTCTTGTTCTTTTGTTGAAAACTTCATATGCACAATAAATCCAAAATTTGAAATGTATGCACTGATATCAAATATATGCAATATGTATATTTATGCACTATTAAACTTAATAATTCGTCCAATTTCACCTTCAAACGCACTTCCTTGTCGGTTTTTCAGGTCTGCACATCGGCAAACAAAATATGCATTTGAATACAAATCCGATGTCTGCTCATCACATATTCTAAAACACAATTGAAAATTAATGGCAATAAACTATCTCCTTTCCTAACCCTGTTTTAATCATTAATGGCTCAGATATTTCTTCTCTGAATTTTATATATAAATGATCAAGTAAAGAACTGGAATCACAGATAAGGCTTTTTGCAGATGGTGTTATACTGTATAGAGTAAAAAATAAGTTACAGTATTTTGAGCAACTGCAAAAAGACCTTGAGAGAGTTGAGATAGGCAGCTCACAATGGTATACTAATAAACTAAGTGAAAAATCAGTTTGTAAACCCCTAAAATAAATGATAGAGCATTATGAAAGCAGACTTCTTCAGCTTTTATTTTCTAAATGAAATTAAGATTAGTTCTGTGTTTGTACAGGTTAGTGGTGATAGCAATGGAAGCCATGGACCAACTCTTAGTAGCTTGTCACGCTCAGACTCTCAACTTGTTCGTCGAGAGCTTTCTCAAGATGATCCAAAAATTGTTGGAATCTACTGAGCCCCAGCTGCAGATCCTGGCTACTCAATCTGTAAGTCATACACCTTAGAAAAAGCAATCATATTAAAATTAGAAGTTAGAAAATATATCTGAACATTTATTTTGAAAGGAAAGGAAAAGGGGTATTTGAGAAAGACGTTTAAAGATTTATGCTACTGTTAAGGATGTGTTTCTGTTCAGGAAACCTCATGGAAATAATATTACATACTTGGGAATATACCTGGATTGCAGACTTACCTTTAAAATTATTTATTTATTCAGTGTTAACTGAAGAAATATATATGCTAATAATTGAGAAATATGCACTGAAGAAAAATACAGTACATACAGTGGTGATTCACCAACACAATTTTCCCTTATCCTGATGCAGTCAGGTTAGGGCAAATTTCATTCCCCACTGTTCTGTACTGCCTTTTGTAATTGATGCTAAGCTCTGTAAAGAGCAGTGTTGAAATAACTTATAACTGGATTGCAGACTTAAAAATTCATGATTTATTTATTTATTTATTTATTTATTTATTTATTTATTTATTTATTTATTTATTTATTTATTTATTTATTGTTAAATAAAATATATGCTAATAATAATTGAAGAATATGCACTGAAAAAGAATACAATGCATACAGTTGTAAATCACCACCACCACCACCATAGTTTTCCCTTATCCAGATGTGGTCGGGTCAGGGGGATTATTTGTGTATATGTGGCATTCATTCATTCATTCATTCATTCATTCATTCATTCACTTGGAAAATGCTGTGGTAGTGTTTCTGCAATAAATGTTCGGAAAAATTTGTACACTATTTCTGTAGCCTTTATTAATATATTAAACATTTATTAGACATTGTACTCGCTGGGCGAGTTGGCCGTGCGGTTAGGGACGCGCAGCTGTGAGCTTGCATGCGGGAGATAGTGGGTTCGAACCCCACTGTCGGCAGCCCTGAAGATGGTTTTCCGTGGTTTCCCTTTCCCATTTTCACACCAGGCAAAGCTCTGTCAAGGGCAGTGTTGAAATAACTTATAACTGGATTGCAGACTTATAATTAAAATTATTTATTTATTTATTTATTTATTTACTTATTTATTTATTTATTTATTTATTTATTTATTTATTTATTTATTTATTTATTTATTTATTTATTTATTTATTTATTTATTTATTTATTTATTTAATGTTAAATAAAATATATGCTAATAATAATTGAAGAGTATGCACTGAAAAAGAATACATAGCATACAGTTGTAATAGCCAAATAAAAAAAAAAAAAAAGACATTGTACTCTGTGATATAAAACTCTGCCTATTGTATGCTCTTGCTGATTTTCATATCCAGTTTTGAATTCTCCATTAATTCACTTTCTGCATACTTGAAGTGGTCTTCAACTTCAGTATCTTTTACTCCTCTTTTCATCGCTCTGTTTCCTTTTTTCTCCACATAACGTCTTGCTTTGCTTCACGCTAGTTTCTGTTCCACCAAGGTCGATAGCTGCAGTCGCTTAAGTGTGGCCAGTATCCAGTATTTGGGAGATAGTGGGTTCGAACCCCACTGTCGGCAGCCCTGAAAATGGTTTTCTGTGGTTTCCCATTTTCACACCAGGCAAATGCTGGGGCTGTACCTTAATTAAGACCATGGCCGCTTCCTCACCACACCTAGCCCTTCCCCATGCCATCGTCGCCATAATACCTATCTGTGTCGGTGCACGTAAAACAACTTAAAAAAAAAAGAAGTTCCTGTCTCCACATTATTGCATCAAGCTGTTCTTGACTTCTCTCCCAACCTTTCCTCAATCACAGTATCAGCAAATAGCATTGTTTTCTCTCTTATACCTCCATATTCTGCTTCTGCTGCCTTCAGCATCATCCTCAGTTTCTTGTGTTAGTTCAGTCTGAACTTCAAACCATCCTGCTTTGGGCACTTGGGTCTTGATAGGTCTGCATCATTTAAAATACAGTTTGGTCGGGCTGATTGGCTCAGACGGTTGAAGCGCTGGCCTTCTGACCCCCGACTTGGCAGGTTCGATCCTGGCTCAGTCAGGTGATATTGGAAGGTGCTCAAAGACGTCAGCCTCATGTCAGTAGATTTACTGGCACATAAAAGAACTCCTATGGGACAAATTCTGGCACCTCGGCGTCTCCAAAAACTGTAAAAGTAGTTGGTGGGACGTAAAGCAAATAACATTATTCATTATTAAAATACAGTACTGTGCTTCCATCATTTTTATTGTTTCTTTACCTTTCTGTAATCAGACTTTTCCAAATATTTGCTGTCGAAAGACTACCATAGCATTTTCTGGATGAATGAATTATTGCTGCATATATGCGAATAATCGCTGGGTTTTTCAAAATTTGACAAAATATTTTGATGTGGGTATTATTTGCATCAAGATTGGTACAGTGCTCCTGAAATACAGAAATCTGAAAGTCAGTGTTTCTGCCACAAGTGAGAAGCGTGCCCCATACACATCGCATCCTTTATATGGCATCAGTTTAAGTAGTAGCCTATGTTCAGAATGGCTGGCTTCAGTTCTCATTACAAGTCATTTACGGTTGAAGAAAAGCTCTACATTATTAAAAAGGCAAAGCAGATTGGTGATTGTACTGCAGGAAAAAAGTATGATGTAGACAAAAGTTGTGGTATCTGATTAGAGAAAAATACAGCTCTTATTGAACATAATGAGAGTAACCATTTGACATTTTGAGGAGAAAGAGCAAAGGGTCCAGAAATAAAAAATGGGATATGTGAATAGTGATTGAAAAGAGATGGTTTGGATGTACGGTCACTAGTTAAATGTGTTGGTTGAAAGTAATTGCAGCAGAGTTAACAATTGCGGGTTTTAAGGCTAACCATGGATGGGTTGTGTGTTTCAGAATGAAAAATGTTCAGTTTTTGTATGAAAACTAGCATTCAGCAATGTCTCCCAGCCAGTTGTGGAGGACAGATTGTGAATATCCAGATTTTCTATTGGTTTGCACCAGAGAAAATCATATTTGCTCTTGAGAGCTGGTAATGCAGACCAGATGTTAGTATATTTTGAATATTACAGTGCAACAAGTTGTTTCATAATTTTATAACTTACTATACTGTAGTATTTACAGTTTTCATTATACTGTAAATATTTAACAAAGCTATATGAATAAACATTTTTATCAAAATTTCTCTTTTGAAAATTAGGGTGCAGGGATTATTTGCATATACATTGGAAATAAATAAATAGCCTGGTTGAGTGGCTCATATGGTAGTGCTGGTCTTCTGACCCTGAGTTGGAATGTTCACAGATGTTCAAATACACCGCCTTATGTCTGTAGATTTTCTGCCACATAAAAGAACTCTTGTGAGCCAGAATTCCAGCCCTTAGATGGCTCAACATAAAAGTAGTGGGACATATAACCAATAATAATAATAATAATAATAATAATAATAATAATAATAATAATAATAATAATAATCATCATCATCATCGCACATTTCACGATACATAATACTCAGTCATCTACACTGGACACTCATGTAATGATCTTTTCCTCTGAGGTAAGGAGTGACTAACTCTTAGACCGATAAGTTGCTAACAAATAAATGATCGCAAACCACCCAGGCCAGTGGTCATTAGGAAGTAAAAAACCCACACAAATTATTATTATTAATACTATTACTGAAAGGAATACATTCCAGGTTGGGATGAAGCTTGTGGGGAATTATATAAAGAATTCTTGAAGGGAGGAGATCAAGAAATTACAGATGACCTGCTATATATTTTGGACGAAGCACGCTATGTCAGATGGACCCAGACTGTAGAGTCACTTAACTTCCAAACCTCTAGCAGAGAAGCATGGTCACTCTTGCACAAATTAGGAGGAGCTAAAAAGAAGGTGAGCCAACCCTGTGGTGTAGGTCTAGCATGCCTGCCTCTTGACCGGAGGCCCTGGATTCGATTCCTGGCCAGGTCAGGGATTTTTCTTTCGATCTGAGGGCTGGTTTGAGGTCCACTCAGCCTACGTGATTAGAATTGAGGAGCTTTCTGACGGTGAGATGGCAGTTCCGGTCTCAAAAGCCCAGGATAATGGCCGAGAGGATGCGTCGAGCTGACCATACGGCCCCTCGTAATCTGCAGGCCTTTGGGCTGAGCAGCGGTCGCTGGGCAGGCCAAAGCCGTTTCAAGGGCGTTAAGTGCCATGGGGTTTGGTTTGGTTTAGAAGAAGGTGAGGGAGAACAATCACATATCAGCCAATAAGGTTGCAGCACATATATTGTCTACATCTAGAGCACCAAGAGACAAACCCTTCACTCGGAAAATTAAACGTAAACTTAGTATCCTCAGAAAGAACATCACCAAACAATGAGAGTACTCAAACCCCTTCTCCACCTCTGAAATCATGGTCTCTCTGAAAGATGTAAAAGCCGGCAAATCTCCTGGAAGTGATTGTATACATCCAGAATTTCTCCTGCACTCTGGGAAGTACACAAGACAATGGTTAACAGAATTCTTCTCAGATATAATAGCAACAGGTACAGTTCCATACAAAATGAAGCAATTGAAAATCATTGCAATACTCAAACTGGGTAAACCACATGACCTTCCAAAGAATTATCATCCTATTATATTGCTGAGTGTCATCTATAAGCTTCTCAAAAGGCTGCTGTACAACAGAATTTGCCAAAAGGTTTTTGAGAATCTACCTGTTGTGAACAAGCTGGCTTCTGCCCAAACCGCAACTGCACTTCATAGAAGCAGGATATCAAATGAAGCAAAGAACATCAATTGCCTTTATAGACTTAAGTGCTGCATATGATACAGTTTGGAGACATGGGCTGCTGTATAAATTACTGCAGGTGATCCCATGCCAAAAAACAACACGACTAATTGACAAAATGTTTAATGAAGGAAATTTTACTGTAGTAATCGGAAACGATGTCAGCTCTCCGAAAACACTGAAAAATGGCTTCACCCTCTGCTTTTCAACCTGTAGTTATCTGACATGCCAGCAATAAAACCTAAAAAGTTCGGTTATGCAGATGATTGGGCCATCACTACTCAGAAGAGTACATTTGAAGTAACTGAACAAGTTCTAACTTCAGATTTGGATATGTTAGGCAAGTACTTTTCCCAGTGTAGACTGCAACCCAACCCAATTAAAACAGAAGTGGCCTGCTTCCATCTATCGAATAAATTTTCAAACAGAATTCTCAATGTGTACTTTGAGGGAACAGACTCCATCATAACATATGCCCTAAATATCTAGGGGTCATTTTGGACAGGACACTCTCTTACAAGGAACATCTTATGAAGGTAGCTGCGAAGTTAAGGAGCAGGAACAACCTCTTGCATAAACTGTGTGGTACTGGTTGGGAATCTTCAACAGACACACTAGAACTTCAGCGTTTGGGTTGGTTTATTTAGCTGCAGAATACTGCGCACAAGTGTGGGTAAACAGCGCTCACACACAGAAAGTAGACACGAAGTTGAATGAGACCATGTGTATTATTAGTGGGACCACAATCTATTCCCACTTACTGGCTACCCATTCTACGCTATATTCCACCACCTGATGCTAGAAGGAAGAGTGCTCTTGTACGAGAATATTAGAAGATCATGGATAATCCTCAGCTGCCTTTGTTAAACGATGTAGCTTATGCGGAGCAAAAATGGCTCAGATCAAGACACCCTGCTATTTCCGCAGCCAGAATTTTGTCAGAAGAGAAGTTCGACATTTGCCTCTCATGGAGCCAACATTGGCAACAACACTGCCCTGAACGATGTTGTAGCATGTCATGTATCCTGAAAAAACCGCCAGGATTTGATCAACCTTGTTCAGTGTAGACAGCCCTCAATCATATCCGCACTGGCCAAGGAATGTGTTTAGATGCTCTCCACAAGTGGGGAAAAGTCTTGTCACCAAAATGTGACTGGTGCTGAGAAACAGATAATTCATCTCTTAGTGACAGTGTGCCCAAACTATGCATATTTTGGGGACTTCAAGGAATTTTTAACAGTTACAACAGATGATGTATGCTACATAAAGAACTTGAATATTTGTATATAGATATATGTAGGAAGTTATACTTCAATAGCTGGAACTTTTATATAATTTGATGTATGTGGTAATGATAATTTAATGATTTTTTATGTGATATATGCTACTTACTAATTCACAAGTTATTGTATTGTTTCTTGATATGGTAAATTGTATCACTTATCAACATTTTCATTACAAAACCTGCCCTGAACTTCGAAAAGTTTTCTTGAAAACTTATAATTATTTACAATACATAACCTTCAGATACACAAGTAGTACCCTCCCATTTAATAGTATTTCGCTATCAGAGTTGTTTATATTGGCGTCTGCATGAACTACAGATGAAGCCTGTAGAATCTATGGGCATGGATGCTAGGTAGTTAAAAGGATTTTAAAACACACAGAAATAAATATTAATTTTAAAAATCATTTCAGTTTGTCAGATTTGCCAACATTGAAGAAGATACTCCATCATATCACCGCAGATATGACTTCTTTGTCTCCAAGTTTTCTTCGATGTGTCACAGTAACCACAACGATCCTGAGATGCGAGACAAGATTCGGTTGGCTGGAATTAAGGGATTGCAGGTAAAGTCCATTGTCGATAGAGCACCATTAGACAAAAATCTTTCATTAACATACAAGAGCTGATGGGGTCCGTGTCTGTCTGAGTCCCATTAGATCTTGCAGCAACTCTACTTTTCAGTAAATAATGTTGCTTGTTAAGTTTGATACTGTCTTCTAAAGAGAAAGTCCACTTCTGTCCATGGAGTTCGGTTTGATGGAACAAACCTGACTGTCCAACAGTTCTGAAATTGTCAAATTTAATAGAAATTCAGAAACTACAATCAGCAGTCACGTAAAACTAAAAGGTTGCTTGACTTGCATAATAGCTGAAATCAGAATATGTTGCAATCATATAGACTGTCCTGATCACCAGTATTATACCAGTAAGGAATTTTAGATGGTTCAAGAAAGAACAAATTTTTGAGATACTTAAGGTTGATGAGCACTGTGCAAAATTTAATAAAGTTTGAGAAGGATGGAGTTGTCATTATCCTTCCTCTGCTGGTTGTATTACTAATATGTCTGTAGTGGACAACACAAGGTCATAGGTGAGGTTTGTGTGTCAGAGATCTTTTATGGTTATCAAGAGTAGAAAGAACTGGAGCATGCAATTTTATATTCTCCTACTTACTCAACTTCCTCTAATTGTACTGAACATTTCTCTCAGACTATGTTTTTCTTATGGCTAATGGATCCTTATATTCTTCTTTTTTAATTTTTAGATTAGTTTTACTCTGTAACCTGAATCTACATATTGTTAACAGGGTGTGGTACGTAAGACTGTGTCTGATGACTTGGTGGAGAATATATGGGAACCAGTCCATATGGACAAAATTGTGCCATCACTTCTGTACAACATGCAGAACTCAAGGTATGATAATTTAATAAAGTAGCTGTGCATTCACATACAGTAGAGTCCCACTAATAATTTGAATCCCTTATATTCCAGAAACTCTGTTAATCTGAACTAATTTTTTTTAAAGTACCAAATTTGTATTGAAATGAAAATATGCATTTCTGAATGAAAATATTTTTATTATTCATTTGTGACATCAATCATCATCATAATAATCAGTGTCCCATTCTAGTCACCCAGGTGTGGTCAACAAGCCTCCTCCACTGCTTTCTGTCCTTCCAATTTTCCTGCTCCATTACTTCCGCCACATCCAATCCAGCTTCTCTAATGTCCCTCCAAATCTGATCCATCCACCTTACCCGTCTTCCAACTGGTCTCTTTCTCTTAACTTCTCTTTCTAATTCCCTTCTTGCTACCCGTTCCTTTCCCATTCTTTTTACATGTCCGAATCATCTCAGTCTTGCTAACTAACGGTTTTATATTTAGCTCTTCTCTGATTTTAATTTGAATTCTGTCTCTTCTTGTTTTTATAACCGATGTTCTTAAAAATTTTATTTCTGCTGCTTGGATCTCACTATCTTGTCTCTTATTAGTTACCAGCGTTTCTAGTCCGTATGTTACAATTGGTATGAAATACTGTTTATATAATGTTAATTTTGTTCTCTTGGGTACTTTGTCATCCCATGAAAGCTCTTTGACTTGATGATAAAATGTTGTACCTTTACTTAGTCTGTTATTAATTTCAGGATTGATTTCATTACTTCCATTAATAATGCTACCCAGATATGTAAACTGTTCTACATTCTCTAACCGTTCTCCGTCTATATCCACTTGGCTTCTCTTTTTCTCTTTTCCACAGTGCATGACTACAGTTTTCTTTTTACTAATTACCATTACAGACTCCTTCAGATTTTCATTCCAAATGTCCAGACTCCTTTGTACTTCCTTTTCTCCCCTTCCTTAAATCACCACATCATCTTCAAATACTAAAGCATTCACTTTGATACTCTGTTCTATACATTTTATGATTTCATCCATCAATATAATAAACAATAATGGCAACTGAGCACTTCCTTGCCTGAGACTTTTTTTTTGTATAAAATGTTAGTCATCACTCCCCACTTTGATGTAAGTGAAATGGACTAGTATAACTTGGAAACAGTATTCTCTAACAGATGAGTTTCTCTAACAGATGAGTAAATAATGGAAATATCGAGCTCGACTATTATTATTATTATTATTATTATTATTATTATTATTATTATTATTATTATTATTATTATTTCCTAGAAGGAAACCATAATTTAATTTCATCAATTGCAAATGTTTTTGTTATTTATGTAGTTATGTCCAGACTTTATTTGGTATAAATCATGATCGTATTATTTGCGAGGTTATGTCATGAAACATCTGCTGTAATTATTAATATGAGTTTATTTCATGTAAGAACATGAAATTAATAGTGTATAATTTATTATTTACCTGCCCATATGATGTACATATAAATCCAATGCAATATTGTTCAACACATGGTAGTAGTCCAGAACAACGTATCTTTGGCTGTAGAGAGTTACAGAAAATTCCTTTCATTGTAAATAGGTTATTGGAGACTCTTGAAATTATGAGAAAGCATGTTGTCATGTTCTTCTAGAAGCCTGGCCAGGCAACGTATATAAAGAGGCAGTCTTGAGGGTTGAGTGGAGTTGTTTAACAAGAGTTGTGAGTGCAAGTCGTTAAATGAGTATATGATTCATGTTGTGATTGGTAGTACATTGACATGCTATTGTCAGTCTTCTTCTTCATAAGTGTTTTGTTGAAGAGCATAGTAGTCAAGTGTTCAAGATGGCAGTTTATTAGTGCGTGTGTGTAGAATATGTATATATAATTTGTAAATAAAATAGTGTACATAATTGACAGCATTTCGTGTGTGCATCTTTGTGGTAACAACTACTTGTACACTGCTTGTACTCTCATGATACATTTTTATCTTGTTAATTAATTATTTTGGTACATTCCTTTTCCGTGGGCATTCCCATACATGTTTTCTCTTAACTGTATCGTAAGCTTTTTCCAAATCCAAAAATACGAAGATCATTTCCTTGTTCCTGTCCTTTCCCCCCCCCCCTCCATTATCGTTCGCACTGTAAATATCAAGTCTGTTGTTGATCTATTCGGTCTAAAGCGATATTGTTCTTCCTCTAACTGTGTTTCTATTATATCCCTCAGTCTATTACTTTTTCCATTATTTTTAGCCCATGTGATAATAGGGTTATACCTCTATAATTTTCACATTTCTTCCTATTTCCTTTTTTAAACAATAGTACAATGCTTCCTTGTTGCCAGTCTTCAGGTATCCTTTCATCGTTCCATATGGCATTGAGGGTTCGATATAGCCAATGTAGTCCAATTCTTCCTGCTGCCTTAATTATATCAGCTTTGGTCATTGCTTTCACTGCGCTTTCAAGCTCCAACTATGTTATCAGGTTCTCTTCTTTTTCTCCATCTATTATTTCCATTTTCTTATCTCCTTCTTCCTCCAACCAGTCATCCTCATTATAAAGTTTTTCAAAATACTTTGCCATCACCTTCTGAAGACCCTTTTAGTCATGCACTATGGATTCATCTTCTCTCTCTAATGCCTTGATTTTTTCTTGATTTATTCTTTTTGATTTTATTACTCTGTATAATAGTTTCTGATTTCCTAGACTATCTTGCTCAATTTTGTTGGTAAACTCTCCCCAACATTTCTCCTTTTCTTCCTTGATACTCGTCTTGTAGTTTCAATCTTTTGTATTCCACATGTAACCTTTCTATCTTATTCTCATCTCTCTGATAGGTTTTTTTAATTTTCCTTATCCATTTCTTCACCTTGTTCCTTTCTTTTATTTCTTTTTTTTAAATTTTGTCTGTCCACCACTGTGTCTCCTTTCCCTTAACCTCTGCTTTTGTTTTCCCACATACCTCAGTTGCTTCTTCCACAAATGTCTGTCTTAAATTTTCTCACTCTTCTTCTCAACTTCGTATTTCCATGTTAGGCAACCTCCTTTCTTTTTTTTTTTATCCAATCTTAGAATGCCTTTCTTTTATCTCCACCTCCACCTCCAATTCCCAAATCCTGCTTTCTTCTTCGGTACAATTTTAGGGATTTCTACTTGTTTTAATTACTGGGCGAGTTGGCCGTGAGGTTAGGGGCGCATGGCTGTGAGCTTGCATCCGGGAGATAGAGGGTTCGTATCCCACTGTCAGCAGCCCTGAAGATGGTTTTCCATGGTTCCACATTTTCACACCAGGCAAATGTTGGGGCTGTACCTTAAGGCCATGGCCGCTTCCTTCCAACTCCTAGGCGTTTCCTATCCCATCGTCGCCATAAGACCAATCTGTGTCAGTGCGACGTAAAGCCACTAGCAAAAAAAAATAATTATTAATTCCACAATTAATAATCTATGATCACTTTCCAAACTTTCACTGGGGATTATCTTCATATTCATGACGTATCTTCCGCATTCTTGGACTGTTATATCAAAACCGATGAGTGTTCCATACTGTCCATCCCAACTATATCGGCTGATCTTATGGCTATTCCTCTTCATAAACCATGTGTTCTTTATCATCAGGTTATTTCTGATACAAAAGTCAACAGTTTCTCTCCTGCATCCGGGAGGTAGTGGGTTTGAACCCCACTGTCGGCAGCCCTGAAAGTGGTTTTCTGTGGTTTCCCATTTTCACACTAGGCAAATGCTGGGGCTGTACCTTAAGGCCACGGCCGATTCCTTCCTACTCCTAGGCCTTTCCTATTCCATCGTCACCATAAGGCCTATCTGTCGGTGTGACGTAAAGCCAATTGTAAAAATAAAAAATGAAAAAGTTTCTCTCAATATTTATTTCTATTGCCATACCCATGTGGGCCCAATCAGATCTCCCATTATCATGATCATCAATGTAAAATAATATTGCACTCTGTATTGCATTTTTTTTCTGAGGCAGAAACAAAAGTAAAACAATGTAACAAAATTTATTGGGTTTCATAGTGTTTGATTACACAGAAAATAAACACAAAGTTCCACAAATATCAGTCAGTTATTTCTGTTCAGTTGTTACTCGCCAATCTTCATAGTTGTGGCACAATGTTCGATTTCAGAACAAAATTCTGATAATCTGAAAATTTGCCAATCCAAATAGATCCCAGTCCCAACTAATTCGTATTAGCAGGACTCTATTGTATCTGTGTGTGTCACCTCACGGTGTATTGGATCAACCTGATGAATTGTTTGTTCCTCCTCAGGTATTACATCAATGAAGTGGAGACTCCGGAACCTCCTCAGGATGAACGAATTGACCCACCAGCTCTTGCAGAGACTTGCATGCGGGAGTTGGTAGGGCGGGCATCTTTTGGCCACATCCGCTCGGTGCTGCGACCCGTTCTCAGGTGAAATTGCTTATTAATACTCGCATTATATTGTCTGTAAATGTGGTCATGTCTCAGGTGTACAGCAGGCTGAGCTGCTCTCAGAGCAAGGCAAGTTTCCATCATTTTTAGTCATACTGAATATAGTCATTTTCTTCTTTTTATACTACTGCTTTTTCCACATTCTGATGGGGTTGTGGGTGCAAACTGTTGCACATGTGAACTTGGCCCTGTTTTACAACTGGATGTATTCAGTATTACATATGTCTGTGGTAGTTGCTGATGTGATGTAGTGTGATGTGAAAATTGTGAAAAACACCCAGTCTCTGAGTCAGAAAAATTAACTAGGCATAGGAATCGAACCTGGGATGCTTTGAACTGAGGCCTACACTGATGGTCAGTAGATTTATCTGCCTTGTTTGTTCATTAAACTCATAGCTGCACTCAGATTAATTCTCATGTGCATGTCAGATCCAGAAATGAATAGACAGCCCTTACCTTGGTGACCCTATTCCACTTTTCCTTCCATTGCTAATTTGCTTTCCTCTGTCTTCTGTATTCCACATACTTATCAATTTCCCTTACTGGCTATAGTGACATTCCACTCAAGACTCCTATTGTTTTCTTCCAAACTAATTAATATATACAGTAAAACCTCGTTATAGGGGCCGATGACCTTCGGTGTTAGGCCCCTTAAAACAACAAGCATCATCAGCATCATCAAAACCTCGTTAAGACGTTTCTGCAGGGGACAACAAAAATGAACATGTTAAGCAATAAAACGTACTACTGAATATATGAATAAAAACTATCCAACAGGGATATGGTAACACTATATATGATTTTTTCTGACATGAGGGCATTTTTCGTCGTGTATCCGTGGGTACAGTGAAAACTATATCTGCCATTTCTAAAGATGAGACCAAACCAAACCCCATGACGCAACAGCCTCGAAGGGCCATGGCCTATCAAGCGACCACTGCTCAGCCCGAAGGCCTGCAGATTACGAGGTGTCGTATGGTCAGCACGACTGATCCTCTCACTGATCCACGGCTTTCAAGACCGGGGCTGCCATCTCACCGTCAGATAGCTCCTCAATTGTAATCACGTAGGCTGAGTGGACCTTGAACCAGCCCTCAGATGCAGGTAAAAATCCCTGACCTGGCCGGGAATCAAACGCGGGGCCTCCGGGTAAGAGGCAGGCACGCTACCCCTACACCGCAGGACCGGCATTCTAAAGATGAGAGGAAAGTATTAAAAGGTGAGAAAAACACGAGAGAACAAATATGAAAACCTTTTCTGTTGGTGCTTATAAAATAAATGCATTGAAAGGTGTGAAAAACTCCAAACAAATATGAAAACATATGCATGAGGGCCAATAAAAATATCAAAGTATTATTGCAGATCACACTCTTTCTAAAAGAAATGTTAGTAGGGGCCTTTATTTCAGAGCAGTGGGTTATTAAACATTATATTCTGGTCACACTCTTGGACAATGAATTGGAGGTTACACTCGACCATGTGAGACTGGGAGGAATTGGGAGGAATAACTTTGACCGCCATTTTGAAAATCTTCGACCAAGTCGAGTGATCGAGTCGAAACTCAAAGGTGTGAGTTCAGCATTCACGACCTCTGCGTGCTTAAAGATGCGGATGCCAGTCCACTGCCTGAAAGATTTTAATTTTGTCTTCATTACAAGGAATTTCACAACTTTCTCCATATCCATAACTAGGCTACCATGAGAAATATGCACCACGCTAGTCAATTTCACATGATTATATTCCTAATCCAGACATATATATAGGCTACCATATCACGTGACAAATCTTCACTGTACCACTCAACACAAAATTAATTTCTAACTTCTTAACGGAATACCAATATACAATATAAATATATATATAAAATAAGAGTTTTGTCTGTACATTGCTCAAAATTTAAAAAGAATGGTATTTCTGTATCAGTCATATACATAGTAACATGGAAATGCATTTTTTAAATTTTCCATAATGTCTGTCTGTCTGTATGTATGTATGTATGTATGTATGTACACGCATTACGAGAAAACGGCTGAAGATAATTGAATGAAAATCGGTATGTGAAGTCCGGGAATAAGTCGCTACAATCTAGGCTATAAATAATCTTTTTCACGCTGAGAGAAAAGGTAGTTTAGGGGAAGGCCTAAAATTTAATTCTCAAATATTTGTTATTAGTGGTCCTATCTTAATGAAAACCGGTATGTAAAGTTCTAAAATAAGTCGCTACAATATAAACTATAAATAATCTTTATCCACTCTGAAAGAAATGGTAGCTTAGGGGAAATCCTAAAATTTTATTCGTAAATATTTACGTTATTAGTGGTCCTATCTTAATTAAAATAAGTATGCAAACTCGGCGAATAAGTCGCTACAATCTACGCCATAAATTATCTTATTCATGCTGAGAGAAATGGTAGTTTAGGGGAAGGCCTAAAATTTAATTCTCAAATATTTGTTATTAGTTGTCCCATCGTAAATAAAATCGGTATGCAAAGTCGGGGAATAAGTCGCTACAATCTAGGCCATAAATAACTTTATTCATGCTGAGCGAAATGGTAGTTTAGGGGAAGGCCCAAAATTTAATTCTCGAATATTTGTGTTATTAGTGGTCTTATTGACAATTACTATATAAATAAAGTTACATAGTATTAAATTTCCGATCATGTATGTCTTACACATTTTGACTGTACTGGCTATGATAACGGAGATATTCATGGATATGGTTTTTTTGTTGCTAAGATCATATCAGTGCCGTCGCGAGAAAATGGGTAAACAGAATTTAATGAAAATCGGTATGTAAAGTCGGGGAATAAGGAACTACAGTCTACGCTATAATTAATTTTATAAGACGGCCTTATATTACAGAGTCGAAAGAAAACTGAATGTGAAGGCCTACAATACAGAAAGCTCATAACATTGATCAACAATAACATTACATTGACCATTGTTTGTTGTGATTTGCTTTGTGTCTCTGTTTCCATTCATCTTCGATAGATGGGATTACTGCTGTATACCGAGTTTTTTTTTTATTTGCTCTACGTCGCGCCGACACAGATAGGATTCATGGCGACGATGGGATGCGAAAGGTCTAGGAGTGGGAGGGAAGCAGTCCCTACGTTAATTGCGTTACAGCCCCAGCATTTTCCTGGTGTGAAAATTGGAGACAATGGGAAACCATCTTCAGGGCTGTCGACAGTGGAGTTCGAACCCACTACCTCCTGGATCCAAGTTCACAGCTATGCGCCCGTAACCGCACAGCCAACTCACCCGATCGTACCGAGTATAACAGACTGCCTGAAAATTGGTGGGAAGTAGCTGGGGAGTTAGATAAATGTCTGATACTACTGATACGTAACAAACTGGTTCATTATAGCATTCGAGTTATTCAGTTACTACTCTGAGGCACTGATTGGAATGAGCAGTGTGCATATTTAACGGAATAATGGCAGAGTAGTGTTCACGGCTGTCTGCGGTCTGGTCATAGCAGCACTGGAACTTTGGACTGTTAGATCGGCACCGTAGAACTGTTTGTTAAAAGTGAGAAAATGTGCGGTTTATTAATTTGATCGAGTATTTTATATAACATTGCTTTTAATCACTAAATTCCTTCTGAGGACTTCAGGTAGGAAAACCACAAAGGCAGTCTTTCTGAGAATCCCGTAGCGAAGCACCGGTACATCAGCTAGTACAATATAAATTTTCCAGCTAACTCATTCCTGGTTGCCAGCGTTTCGCCCCAGTGTGCTGAATTGGGCTCATCAGTTGGTAAATAGCACACCTACCAAGACGCATGGCTAGTGCATACCGTGGAGGCTACTGCGTAGTCTACTTGGAGCAACCGGTAGTGCTAGTGCACTATGAGAGACTTTGTCTTATTTTCAAAAATTGATGCCTGCCTGGCTATCAGATGATAGTTTCCCATTTTCACACCAGATAAATGCCAGGGCAAAATGGTTGGCGTGCTGGCCTTTGGTCACAGGGGTCCCGGGTTTGACTCCCGGATGAGTCGGGAATTTTAACAATCATTGGTTAAGTTCCCTGGCACGGGGGCTGGGTGTATGTGTCATCTTCATCATTTCATCCTCATTGTGACGCGCAGGTTGCCTACGGGTGTCAAATCAGAAGACCTGCACCTGAGCCGAACGTGTCCTCGGACACTCCCGGCACTAAAAGCCATACACCTTTTTTTTTTTTTTTTTTTTTTCTTATCACCATAAGACTGTCCAGCTCCACTGCTAAATGCTTAGCGTGCTGGCCTTTGGTCACAGTGGTCCCGGGTTCGATTCCCGGCAGGGTCGGGAATTTTAACCATAATTGGTTAATTCCACTGGCATGGGTCTGGGTTTATGTGCCGTCGTCATAATCATTTCATCTTCATCTCGACGTGCAAGTCGCCTAGTTTTTCACTACTGCTAATTAATTGGTTGAAAAACTAAATCGTGTTACTATTAAACCCAACTATTCTCTCCATTCCTTCGATATTGTTAACTTGTACCCAAGCATCTCGATTTCAAAAATTTGTCCTATTTGTCCCATTATCCACAACAATTTAAATAAATACAGTAGTCCGAGCTCACTAGAAATTCAAGATTTCATCTCTATTCTGAAAATGGTTTTGAATAACAATTATTTCACGTTTGACAATACCATTTATCAACAAAATGGGTTAGCTATGGGATTGCTAGCATCAGGCATCCTAGCCGAAATCTATCTGGATCATTTAGAACACATCAAGATTAATAATAACATCTTTAGTAATATTATTTTTGGACAAGATATGTGGATGACACATTTGTGATCATAAATGAAAGTGCAATTGACGCCATCACCACTCTATCCAACCTTAATCACACTGACCCACATATCAAGTTTACACTAGAATCAGAGAATGATAAACTCAATTTAGATCTAACGATCATCAGATAACGTATAAGCTATAAGATTTTTAGAAAACAAACACAAACCGCTAACACAATCCATCAAGATTCCACACATCCACACGCCCATAAATGTGCAGCGTCCCGTAGTATGGTACACCACGCTTTTAGCATCCCACTGTTTAAAAAAGAACTTAAAAAGGGATTAAACACCATTTGCTGTATAGCTAAATTTAATGGCTACAATAGCTCCTTTATAGAGAAAATCGTTAATAAACATAAACAGCAACATTCAACCAGCTTAACAAAAGAAAAAACTCACAACAGTTTTTTATCTATGTTTACGTTAAATAATAAACAAATCTACCAAATCACAAACACATTTAAAAAGCAAGACGTCAAAATAGCCTTCAAAACTTATAACAAAAACACAGATATTTTGCACAATACCAATTCTATTAATCATAGCAATAAGTTCACCAAGTCAGGTGTTTGTAGACTCAATTGTAATCATTGTAACGCATCTTACATCGGTCAGACAGGTAGGAGCTTCCATACAAGATACTTAGAGCATGTTCGGCCATGGGACAGCACATATGTGATACTAACCATAAGTTTACTAATATCAACCAAGACATGAAAATTCTCAAAGTTATACAAAAAGGCCCCCTGCTCAGTATTATGGATAATTGTTTTATCCATCTGGAACAGTTTTTTAATCTTAACTTCATTCTAAATGAAATTTTAGAGAAATCAAACATTTTATTTCGCCTTTTAATTCCTATCTTTAGTAATCATGTCTCAGATAAAAAGGATTCTTTCTTTTATAATCTCTCTAAATTTCCCTCTCAGCAGCAGTCTTTTTATCCACATCCTTCAGCACCACCTTAGACACCCCTTCTCCCCTCCCTCCCCCTTCCCTCACCCCTCCTTCCCCTTCCCTTTCCTTCCCCTCCTCCCCTCTACCTACTCCTTTGTTTACATTGTCTGCTTGCTACATCAGGTCAGTGCTTGTTCCCTGTCCACTCCTTTGTTACATGATCTGCCTACTTCTTCCAGATTGTTCTGCATCAGACATTAGAGGTGAGTCTCATAAATAATTTTTCTCCTTTTTAATTTATTTTCTGTATGTTTATTCATTCCTAATTCTGGCTATCATTTCCAGATTTACTTCTTTGCCAGAGGTCCTAAGTGAACTTTCATGACAAGACGATCATAACCATAAATTTTATTATAATATGTAATTTAATATTATAAATGTTCCTGCAACATTGTCTTAGGACCTGTACTACGACAGCCAGATAAAAGTGCGGTACAAATTTATTTGGCAGTTTGGACATGTATCTGGAAGTTCGATTGAAACCGCGTACTACGACTTTCGTTTATGTGCAATCTGGGAAAATATTCTCGAGCATAGCTATGCCGAAGTTGGAGAGGCTGTTAACGCTCTTATCCGGGACTTTGCTCTTATTGGGGACACTACTGTAAAGAATCAAGATGGCTACTCATCAAGATGAATCTACATCTGCATGATCCTGTGTGAAATTAAGTTGTTACAATGTAATTTATGTATATATTTATAAAGTATGTCATGCTTCCTGTCCAGCTGTCACAGAATTCTTAAAGATTTCCCCAGCTAGCAAGTTGTTGCTACTAAGCATATCAGCAGCACAAAAGCAGTTAACAGCATGGTTCATGGGTAGCCATGGTCGTTAGGGCAGCATAGTTTGTTGCTAAGCAGTTTTTCGTGGGTTTGAGTCCCTATAGGCTAACATTTTTTTACCTTGTAAATGGTAGTCGGTAGGGTACTAGAGGTGATAGTTCACATTTCCTAATCATTAAAATGCGTGTCAAAAGCGTGGGTTCTATTCCAAATCTATCCACGGCGCACAGATGGAGTAAAGGTATACAACGTTGTTCATGGCGATTCGTCCGTCGAATGAGGATGTTAAGGAGGTTATATTTCTTTTACTTCATAAACAACTTGCTACAAAAGTATTTACACTAAAGTGAGATAAATGCTTGCCAGTTACTATTCTCACATTGCATTGAAAAGGAAGAAACTAACTACTTATTCAATGAGCAAACAATAAATTGAATTAATTATAAAATTAATGATCCCACGCTGCATCAGTGGCATTAATTACAAATATAAACTTTACTTTCGTCGTAACGCGCAACCTCGTAAATAGTACTAGACAAACAAGATACATAACCTGAATCTTAACTTTTGCGTCCAAGTTACATTTTCAGTCTTTTTATTTTCTATAGCAGTTTCAGTTTCGTTATACAGTTAATTAATTTTAACATTTCTTCGTATGTGTATATTCCAGTCCTAATTCTGTTTTTGACCTGGACTTCCACATTATAGCTTAATAAGAGTCTGATATTGGATTCTAGTAATACCATTTCAAAAGGAATAGAGCTAAACAAATGAAAACACCGGGGAACATGAATACCACCGCGCTAAATTTCACTATATTTTCAGTAACCTTATTACCAACCCAATAAAAATGTTACTACATCTTCTGCATTGCAATACTGTCGTTAAAATCCGTTGGTAGTACGCAAGAAAATACTTAACTTCTAGTTTGCCAAACTGCAGCCTACGTATCTGGCTGTTTATCTGACAGTCGTAGTACAGGCCCTAAGTCTGTTATACATATGTTTATCACATAATCTGTTAAATTTATTTTGCTTAATAAGAGTCTGATATTGGATTCTAGTAATACCATTTCAAAAGGAATAGAGCTAAACAAATGAAAACACCGGGGAACATGAATACCACCGCGCTAAATTTCACTATATTTTCAGTAACCTTATTACCAACCCAATAAAAATGTTACTACATCTTCTGCATTGCAATACTGTCGTTAAAATCCGTTGGTAGTACGCAAGAAAATACTTACTGCAGCCTACGTATCTGGCTGTTTATCTGACAGTCGTAGTACAGGCCCTTAGGGCCCATACTACGACTGTCAGATAAACAGCCAGATACGTAGGCTGCAGTTTTGCAAACTAGAAGTTAAATATTTTCTTGCGTACTACCAACGGATTTTAACTACGGTATTGTAATGCGGAAGATGTAGTAACATTTTTATTGGGTTGGTAATAAGGTTACTGAAAATATAGTGAAATTTAGCGCGTGTTCCCTTGTGTTTTCGCTTGTTTAGCTCTATTCCTTTTGAAATTGTATTACTATAGTCCAATATCAGACTTTTATTAAGCTATAATGTGGAAGTCCAGGTCAAAAACAGAATTAGGACTGAAATATACACATACGAAGAAATGTTAAAATTAATTAACTGTATAACGAAACTGAAACTGTTATAGAAAATAAATGTAACCTGGACGCAAAGGTTAAGATTCAGGTTATGTATCTTTTTTGTCTAGTACTATTTACGAGGTTGCGCGTTACGTCGAAAGTAAAGTTTATATTCGCAATTAATGCCATTGATGCAGCGTGGGATCATTAATTTTATTATTAATTCAAAAATTGTTTGCTCATTGAATAAGTAGTTAGTTTCTTTCTTTTCAATACAACGTGGGAATAGTAACTGGCAAGCATTTATCTCACTTTAGCGTAAATACTTTTGTAACAAGTTGTTATGAAGTAAAAGAAATATAACCTCCTTAACATCCTCATTCGACGGACGAATCGCCATGAACAACGTCGTATACCTTTACTCCATATGTGCGTCGCGGATAGATTTGGAATAGAACCCACACTTTTTGACACGCATTTTAATGATTAGGAAATGTGTGCTATCGCCTCTAGTACCCAACCGACTACAATTTACAAGGTAAAAAAATGTTAAACTATTGGGACTCGAACCCACGAAAAAAATGTTTATCAGCAAACTTTGCTGCCCTAACGACCACGGCTACCCACGAAGCTTGCGATGAACTGCGTGTGTACTACTGATATACTCAGTAGCAACAACTTTCTAGCTTGGGAAATCTTTTAGAATTCTGTGATAGCTGGACAGGAAGCATGACATACTTCATAAATATATACGTAAATTACATTGTAACAACTTAATTTCGCACAGCATCATGCAGATGTAGATTAATCTTCATGAATAGCCATCTTGATTCTTTACGGTAGCGTCCCCGATGAGAGCTAAGTCCCAGATAAGAGCGTTAACAGCCTCTCCAACTTCGGCATAGCTATACTCGAGAATATTTTCCCAGATTGCACATAAACGAAAGTCGTAGTACGCGGTTTCAACCGAACTTCCAGATAAATGTCCAAACTGGCAAATACATTTATACCGCACTTTTATCTGGCTGTCGTAGTACAGGCCCTAAGTCTGTTATACATATGTTTCAGTTATCACATAATCTGTTAAATTTATTTGGCTGAAGATGGTCAGTAAGTGGCTGAAACTAGTCCCAAGACTTTTGTAATATCATTTACTTGTTTTCGGCACTTAGGGCACTGTATAGTCACTGAGCTTTCAGGCAGGAATCGAAACTGCTCCTTAAGTACCGGTAACACAAATTTAGTATTTTAATATTATCGTATACGATTACGTTATCGAGACCAGAACAGATGTTGCACCTTACATACATACAGCCATGGAAGGTTTTGGGATTGCCTATTACTGTTTTGGTCCTAATGTAAGACTGGGAATTTCACGTTTTTGTGTTAAAATGTTATAAAAACCACAGTCGTTTCATTTGCGCACATTACATGATTATAAAAAAACTTTGCATCATTTCGCACTCGTACCGACTTGTACAGTGAGCGCACTTTCCAGCTGAGCTCAAGGTCGCAAATAACCGTAAATTTAGAAGTTTTGATGATATTTTTTCTCTTTCCAATTTGATCGCGATTAGTGACGGACAGAATTGAATATAATGCATTCAAGAACTTGGGAATCTATACTTACATTCGAAACAATATTCTCGAGTTCAACATAACCTTTAAAAGTCGATGTAGGGCTAATTTACGCAGTACAAGATTTCCATAAACTGACTACAAACAGTATACCGGTGACCAAATTACAATTGAAGATTTTTTTAAATGGGGATTTTTCCATCATGTTGGGCGCTTTTGTATGTAATGTGCTTTATTTTATTAGATTAGAGAATTAAAAACTACTTGTGGTCGATTGTTGTTTGGCTTGGCATTATGGGTATTAGATTTTTCGAAGAGTTTGGCTGATCAAAGTTGCTGAACTGAAAGAAGTTTTCAGAGGAAACTGACGGAAGTTTCCCCGGTGAAACTGAATGTAAAGTTTTGAGATTTTTAAGTCCTGTACCGGTAATTAATGTTTGAAGCCGGCCCCGCGGTTGAACTTGCCTGCCTTTCACCCGGAGGACCCGGGTTCGGTTCCTGGCCCGGTCAGTCATTTTTACCTGGATATGAGGGCTGGTTCCAAGTTCACTCATTCTACGATTACCTTTAATTGAGGCAATATTTTAATGGTGAGATGGTGATCCCGTCTAGAGAGTAAGGAATAACGATGGAGAGGATTCGTCACACTGACCATGCGTCACCCTGTAATCTGCAGGCCTTCGGACCAACCAGTGGTCACTTGGTAGGCGGAAGGCGCATTGGGGCTGTAGTTTGGTTTGGTTTAGAGGTGTTTGTAAGATTATAAGTATATATATTTCTTTTTTGTGATGTTTAACCAAATTGTTGATTGTTCATTCGTTCCCAGATTTTCTGTTTTCCAGTGTTTTTTTTTTTTTTCCGTGGTCCCTCCGAAAACGGAGAATCGAGGTTCCACTGTAATGTCATCTTTGCTTTCAATGGTACTTGTTTATCCCACAGCAGTTGTCTTTCTTGGTGGTAAAATTGAGTTGTCTTGCTAATTTGACTGTCCACCTCATACTTTGCAAGGTTGTCTTTTGGTACTATACTACCCAAGTACTTAAACATTTGAACACTGTCCAGTTTGGTGTCATTTATTCTGATTTGTGGTTTGTTATCTCTTGCAATAAGACTGTCATGAACTCCCAGCTCTTTTAGGCATTTCCAGATATGCTCCCCTGGTACACTATCATAAGCCTTTTCGATGTCTAGGAATAGTAGAAAAAGTGGTTTCCCTTTTTCCCAATGCTTTTCCATTAACATCCTGACAGCGAAGATAAGGTCTGTAGTTCTTCCAGGCCTAAAACCATATAATTCCTCTTCCAATAAAGTTTCTACAATTTCTCTTAATCTACTCTCTATGATGTTTTCCAGAAGTTTTAGACCATGAGAGAGCAGAGTAATTCCACGGTAGTTGATGCATTTCCGTCTACTATCCTTCTTGAAAAAAAAAGTACGATTATACCCTTCTTCCAGTCTTCTGAGATAGTGTTTTCCTGCCATACTGTGTTAAGGAGTCTATATAACCACTGGACTGCTGGAGTTCCTTGCTGCTAGCAACATATCTGTACTTAATTCATCCACTCCAACTGCTTTTCCTTTCCTCATACTTTTCATGGACTTATCTATCTCCAGACATGTAATTAGGGGTTCTGTGATTCTACTTTCCTCGTTACTACTACAGGGTTCTGCACTGTCTGATGTAGTGCTCGCTACTCCATTTAAGAGTTTATCAAAAAAGATCTTAAATTCATTCCTGATTTCATCTTCTCACACTAAGATTCTGTTGTCCCCTTCTATTGCCTTTTATATCTTCTTGTTCACACCTTCTGTTCTTGACTACCCTCTACAATAATTTCCTATTTCCTCTGCTGTCTAATTCCAATTCGTCCACAAACTCATTCCATGCTTTTTCCTCCTTTCCTCTTACTTCCCTCTTAACTATGAGTTTCTTTGTTCTATAAAATTCCTGTAGTCTATTAACTTCTTGGCTTACTTGGTCTTGGATAGCTTTTTGTTTTTCTTTATCTAGTATCTTTTGTTGGTTTCTTGCTTTTTTCTTCTTGGTCAATCCTGTTAACCCACAGAGTTCTTTAGCTTCTCCCACAGATATATCTTTAAAAAGTTTTCCACTCTTCCTCTATTGTTGTTGTTTTACCCCGTGGTGGGATTTGTTGTATTCTATTCTGATATTCTTCCTGCAACTGAGCTTTTTCTAGTTTCTATATCTTTATTTTTTGTTTTCTTCTTTTTCTTCAGAATTTCATTTTTCATATGGCCCAAGTCCATGTTTAGCAATCTATAGTCACTGTCCATACTTTTGCTGGGAATGACCTTGACATCAGTCAACCAATCTCCCCCTTCGCCCCCTGTTTGTGATGGCATAATCGATCAAAGATTTATGTTTGCTATCCCAGCCATAACTTGTTTTGTGGCTCTCCCGTTTTTTGAAGAAGGTGTTCTTGATGGTCATGCCATTTCTTATACAATGATCAGTCAGTTGTTCACCTTCTTCATTTCTGTTTCCAAACCCATGTGGCCCAACGATATCCTCAGAGTCTTGTCTGTTTGCTCCAATTTGTGCATTTAGGTCTCCAATAATGAGAAAATTTTCTTCATTGATTACATTATCTAATTCTTGAAGAAATTTTTCTTTATCATCAGCACTGCATCCAGTCTGTGGGGCATACACTCGTAAATTCACGTAATTTGTTGACTCTGATTGTATAGATAATTTTATGATCCTGTTGTTCTTGTAGGAAAGAACGACAGGATGGACTTCTACTGTATTATTATTATTATTATTATTATTATTATTATTATTATTATTATAATTCTTTCATTTCAGCCAGTTATGAACTACACTATTTCAACAGTTTCTATCTTGAGCTGTAACACTCACCCATTACTCCCGCATCCTTCTTCGGTGAGCTTCTTTCCGTTCTTCAGTCCACGTCTTGCCTGTCTTCATTTAGATTTTTTTCAAAAACTCTGTAGACCTTCAAGTTTCTTCTTTAAAAGATCGCATTGCAAAATGTAATCGTGTACAATCCCCAATTCTTGTAAATCGTTTCCACCTCAGTGAACCAGACCCATTTAGTTTTCTTATTCAGGAAGAAAGCAGATTTGAGTGAACATTCTTTCTGGTCTCATTTGTGTTAAGTGACCATAGAAAGAAATCCTTCTTTTCCTAATAGTGTCTGTTATTTTCTCCATATGCGGATATTTCTCCAGATTGCGCGTACTCTTATATTCTCAATTTTCCTTCACTGGGCCCAAGATCTTCCTTAGAATCTTCCTTTCTTTGGCTTCTAGTTGTTCTGCCAGATTTTCTTATTTATTGAGAGACATTCTGCTGCATATAGAGCTTCAGGTCGAATTACTGTACAGTAATGTCTAAGCTTGGAACTGAAATATATTGACCTTTTGTTATAAATATCTTTGACGAGATGGTTGGCCATTTCCATCTTAATTATAGATTTGGATGCTTCTTTCTCAGAAATATGAAGTTCTCTCCATTATCTAGGTATGGTAGAAGTCCGCTATAGCGAGTATGGTATATAATGAGAACCCCGTTATAACGATAACTTTTGTCCATCCCTTCGAAATTCCTATATTAAACTGTGTATTACCCTTCAGTTACAGCGAGAGCCCTATCACTGACGCATCCTTTATTACGAGCGATTATGCGCGCTAGATTTTTTCCATTGCCAATATTTATGCACCCAGTAGTTATACTGCATGCGATTGATCATCTTCGGTACCGTATTGTTTCCTCGCTATGCCCACCAGCGAGCTCTCTCGACATTCGAAGGCAATAATGTCAAAAACATATCAGATGTAAGACTTTTCAGGCGTTTGCTCTATTAACCAGCGTTTCATTTTGAGTCTGACACTATACTCATCAGAGTGGGATGTGTCAGACCCTACCCACTGACGCTGGGGTGTATGCAGTTGAACTTATCAGACACACACCCCAGACATACACCCCAGCGTCAGTGGGTAGAGTCTGACACATCCCACTCTGATGAGTCTAGTGTCAGACCTAAGACAAAACGCTGGTTAATAGAGCAAACACCTGAAAAGCTTTACATCTGATATGTTTTTGACATTTTTGACATGCTCTATTGGTGAAAAATATCTAATTCCTTCCATGGGAATTTAGAATTTTCCCATTCGAAGGCAATGTTGGAGTCGATTAGTACTACCTGTCGACTGCTCTTCCTCAAGGAAAAACAAAATGAAAGAGAACACATTTTCATAATAAATGCATAAATAACATGTCCGATAACCATTGTTAACTTGTTAAAGATAGACGCTGAATAAACGATCGCTTAATTTTAATGCTAAATACCACAATTAAGAATGAGATAGGCCTACACCTCAGGATATGGCAGAGTGCGTCATTGATTACAAGGTTAGTTCATATTTTCTTGCGTCCATTAAAATACAGAAAGGCTATTATCATGTAAATTTATAGCGAGAAGGTTATAATTTCTCTACTGGCACATGAAGTATGTTTTCATCATACATACAGTACAAATAAGTTAGGATAGGTGACGCTATTTGAATAACAAAACTGAAACGTTTGCCACAAAATGCGATCGATCATCTTCTGTGCGGTATAGTTTTTGCGCTATGTGCATTTGCGAGCTCTCTCGTCAACATTCGAAGCCGATATTGGAGTCGATTAGTAATTCCCGTCGACTGCTGTCCTCTAATGAAAATTCAAATTGAAAGAGGATAATGTGTTTTCGTAATAAATGCGTAAATAACGTGGCCGATAGCAGTTGTTAACTCGTTAAAAATAAAAGCGGAATTAAACGATCTCTTAATTTTAATGGTATACCATATACTGAAATTAAGTACCGGTAAGAATGTGATACACCTCAAGACATGGCAGGGTAAATCGCTGATTTCAGAGGATAGTTTGTTTTCTCACGTCAAGTTAAATTTTGGAAAGCTATTCCCATGTCAATTTTTTCGCGAGGAGGTTATCATTTCTTTACATGCGTTTCTAATAGGTTTTCATGATACATGTATGGTTATGTTAGGTGATGCCGTTTGAAGAAGAAAACTGAAATGTTTGCCACAGAAGCCTCAGGAGTGATATCATATTTCTCCGAATCCAAATGACGTTTTTGTTTCTCTCAGAATCTCATGTGAAAAATCAAGGGTCATTTTGCATTCGCGGTCTGATTAGTGATGAACACCACTGGTAACTACCGCAGTAACCACACTGTTTCTTTTCACTCCCGTGTGTGCGCACACACAAAACTCTCTGACAATAAACGACCGCCTCTTTATCATACATCGCGAGCCGCGGCGACCGGTTGTACAGTGCCTATGTGTAACGTCGCTGGATCTCGGGAAATAGTGAAGAGAGAATGACATTCTGTTATCCTCTACAAAAAACATTTCTCAAATCTGCAGAATGGCATCAAAACATGCGAGCCTTCAAATTCTTAGAAAGGCCACGGCTACTCAGTAGCAGAGTTATAATGCGTCTGCCGTACCTGATGCGTAGTAAAATTAAGTTTTATAGACAGCAGGAATATTTTTGTGATGGATCGTCGTATTGTAAAGATACGTGGAACAGGTATTGCCGGCAAATTTTCAACGGGTTCTTGTCGATGTTATGATGCCAATTTTAGGTTAATGGTTATTAAACACTCTGAAATGTATAATAATTGTGCAGCTGCAAGAAAATACAACATCGGCCTAACTAAAGCCAATATTCAGCATTACTGTGAAGACAAAGATAGCTTAAAAATGCGTAGGCTACTGCACAAAAAATGCATTCAGTGGCCCACAACAAGGACGCTTTAAAGAAGTCGAAGATGAAATTGTGAGGTATGTGCACAAAAATGCAGTTATTAAACCCGCTGAAATAAAGCATAATTGTACAGCCGCAAAAAAAAACGACATAAGCCGATGTTCGGCATCTACAAATAGTCTAAAACTGCGTACCAGTACTGTATAAGAAAGCCATTCATGTGATTTTACAAAGCACTTTTTAAGCCTGTTAAAAAAAATTTGAAGGAATAAGTGGGGTTCGTCTTGGATTTGGAGAAATACGGTAACATATATTTTTAAAAATTAAATTAAACACACACTTTCACGTAGGATCGGATTTCGAAAAAAACAACAAACAAGTAAGCCGTAGTGTGGATATTATCCGCGAAAACGCAAGTTTTGAACATACTGATTGCCATTTCATACTGATTTTAATGTGTGTGGGGGTTTTCCCGACTATTACAAAAATCGGATATAACGACAATCCGCTATAGCGAGTAAATTTTTCGCCGTTATGAATTCTCGCTATAATGGACTTCTACTGTATTTGAATTTCTCTGCCTGTTTTATTTTGCCCTGATTGACCTGTAGATTTATGGGAGCTGTCTTGTTTGTTATGAACTGTGTTTTCTCAAATGAAATTTGGAGGCCTGTCTTAGCTGCTTGTATCTGGTGTTAGTTTTTGGCTGTCAAGTGAATCAGAAAAAATCGCCAGATCATCTACAAAAGCTAAGTAATCACTTGTTAGGTTCCTGCTCTTACAACTTAGTTTGACCCAATTCTCAACACCTTCCGTACTCAGATTTTTGCACAATTTTGAATAACTTTCTCCAGAACACAGTTGAAGAGCAGATGAGAGAGTCTATCTCGTTGTCTCACTCCTGTCTTAATTTGAAAGCTGTCTGAAATTTGTCTGAAATTTCTCCCCTAAATTTCACTTTGGAGGTCGTGTTTAGCAGGGTCTGTTGAATGATTACTCTCATCTAGTTATCCAAGCCCAGTTCCTTGAGGATCTGGATTAAGGTGCCGTGATCATTTGAGTCATAGGGCTTCTGGAAGTCAATGAAGGTTACCCCAAATTCCTTACTTCTCAGTTTCAGGTAAGAAATAATGGTCTTTAGGTTCATGATTTGTTCAACATATATATGCCTTTTCCTAAACTCTCCTTGACATTCTCCCAATTACATATCCAGTTGTGCATCTGCCCTTGTTTGAAGTGCTTTCGAGAGAGCCTTGTACGTTACTGAGAGGAGTGATATGCCACGATGGTTGTTCACCTCTGCTTTGTCACCTTTCTTGTGAAGTGGGTGAATCAGGGCCGATGACCAGTCACTTGACAGTTTCTCAATTTCCCATATATCTTGGATGATAGGTGTTAAATTAATTGCCTTCTAACCTGCGTACATCCAGAGTTCAGCAAATAGTGGGTCCTCACCCAGTGCTTCTTAAATGACTGGATGTTTTGTCAGATTTCTTTTCTGGTAGGTGAAAACGAGTCTGGGTTGGTGGGCAAGTTTTCCTCAAAGGTAAATTTTGATCCTGGAACTTCACAATTAAGCAGGAACTTGAAGTATTTTGCCAAAACCTGACAATTTTCTTTATCATTGTAAGCAATTTTGCCATACGGGTTCTTAAAGTGAAGGCATGGAGGGGTATATTTGCTTAGGCTTTGTTTGAAAGTTTTGTAGAAGTTCCAGGTTTTGTTCTTTTCGAAATCTTGGTCTCTCTGTTCCAACTGGTGTTGGTTCCACCAAGGATGCTTCTTAGGCTTTATTAGTGGGATGGTTTTCTTAGCTGTTTCAACCATAGCTTCTTTCAACTGTTCCCAGTTTTGCAGATCAAGAGATTCTAGTTTCTCAGTGAATTCCTTGTTGGTCTTCAATTTTTCCACATCAGACTTACTGATCTTTTTCTGGAACATTTTGCTGGATCTTGGAAAAAGCTTTGCTCTGATCTTTGAAAGAGAATGATCAGAGTCAAAATTTGCGCTTCTCAGGAATCTAACATTCTGGATCTCCCGTTGTGCTTCACAGGAAATTGTGACATGATCAGTTTGTAATTCACCAAGATCAAGATTTGGGGATGTGCTTTTTTTTTTCTTTTTTTTTTTTTCGTGGCAGCTGTTTGAAAGCAGTTGACTTCAAAATTAGGTTAAATGCCTTGCAGAGCTCGACGAGTCACACTCCATTGTGATTGGTTCTTCAGTGGGCTGGATAGTCTCCAGCGATATTCCTGAGCTTCTTTTCTTTTCCAAGTTGGGCATTATTATCATCATCATCAAATACTTGTAAATTAAGAGTTGTCATCCCTCACTGTTCTAGGCACCTGGATAACCATGGACTGTGGGTGCCAAACCAGTTTGCTATCCACACTTTCAAAATCATCATGTTCTCCATTCAGGTAAGCTTGTTCTTATTCTTTGTTACAATATTTATTGTTTTCCCTACAGCAGGAGTGTTTGATGTGCATGTAATATGTTGAGTCGTCAGCCCGAAGGATAGTTGGATCCTCTACGTCCTCAGCCCAAAGAATATTTGGATTCTCTACAGATCCACCATCAGCTGTCATAGGTAGCCTTACTATAGAGGCACACTAGGGAAATGAGGAATGAGGTAGTTCCTATTAATTTCCTTGCTGAGATGGTACCGTATTTCTCCGAATCCAAGTCAACTTTTTTTTCCCAGAATCTCATGTGAAAAATCAAGGGTCGTCTTGCATTCACGACCTAACAGTAAAAACACTGGCAGCTACCATGGTTGTTTCCCTTCACCCCGCACCCACGCACGCATAAAACTCGACCTTCAACGTCCACATCTATTAGGCGTATAGGCTACATCGCTAGCCGCGGCAACCGGTTGTACAGTGCCTCTGTGTAACGTCGCTATTCCTGAACTTCTTTTCGTTTTCAAGTTGGGTATTATTATTATTATTATTATTATTATTATTATCATCATCATCATCATCGAGTACTTGTAAATTAAGAGTTGTCATCCACCCCCTGTGGGGGGGGGGCTCAGACGAAGAATACACCCATGGTATCCCCTGCTTGTCATAAGAGGCGTCTAAAAGGGGCGAGCAAGTGATGATCGAATTAGAACCATGAGACTACTTGTAATTAGTACCATCACGCGGGGAACACCATGGGTCGCATTTACTTGCACGTAGTACCACTATGTTAGGTAAAAAATAGGTTTGTGATTAGTAGCAACAGAGTGCGCTGCCGGCTTTTACAGTACCTGTGACTAGTACCACTATATGAAAGACACCATGGTTCTAGCTTGCCTATGATTAGTATCCACTATATGAGGAATACCACGGGATAGTACGAGTCCCTGTGGTTAGTACACTTATGTGATGAACACTATAGGTTTTTGTTGCTTGTAAATGGCGCCGTAATGTGTGAAACACCATAGATCTGTATTACATGTGCAAATTTTATTACCTCTGAGTAGTACCATAATGTGTGGAATACCGCATGTCTTTGCTATTTTGATCAGTACCGCAACATGACAAATACCATGGTTCTATTTTCCTAGCTATAAGTATCATTATGAAGGGCCAATGATGTGGATTTTGGACCGCTTTAGACTACAAGCATAATCAATTCAGTATTGTGCTATAGAAGCAGTCCCTTGGTCAGTAATACTAATCTTTTACATCGGTTTCTGTGAATGTGAGGCATTGCAGCTCAGATCTACTGATTGTTTTAAATTCATATCCATCCATTCATTCTTCGTGATCACGTTTTGAATTCTGGTCAGTGGAGGATTTTGGACTTTTAATTTGTCATTACATTTTGTCTCATTTCGTACCATTAGGGGCCAACGACCTAGATGCTAGGCCCCTATAAACAACAAGCATCATCATCATCATCATCATCATCATCATCAAGAATTGTCATCTCTCATTGTTCTAGCCACTTGGATAACCATGGACTTGGCAAGTAACAATTCCCTGAAATATTTAAAAAATGCTCCTGTATTAGCCTCTACTAAAATGTTTCTCAAATCCGCAGTGGCATCAAAACATGCAAGCCTTCAAATTCTTAGAAAAAGCATGGCTACACAGTTTTTACAATCTGCTTTACGTCGCACTGACACGGATAGGTCTTACGGCAACGATGGGATAGGAAAGGCCCAGGAGTTGGAAGGAAGCAGTTATGGCCTTAATTAAGGTACAGCCCCAGCATTTGCCGGGTGTGAAAATGGGAAACCACGGAAAACAGTCTTCAGGCCTGCTGACAGGGGGGTTTGAACCCACTATCTCTTGGATGTGAGCTCACAGCTGCATGTCCCAAACCACACATCCAACTCGCCCAGTGGCTACTCAGTGGCTGAGTTACAAGACATCTACTGTATCTGACAGTAAAATTAACAGTTTTACAGACAGCGGGGATATTTTCATGATGGATCGTCTTATTGTAAAGACACATGGAATAGGTATTGCTGGCAAATTTTCAACGAGTTCTCGTCAATATGATGATGCCAATTTCCAGTTCATGGTTATTAAACATACAGAAATGAAGAATAATTGATTAGCCACAAAGAAAATACGATATAACTAAAGCCAATGTTTTGTATTAGCGTGAAGACAAATATAGCTTTTAAATGCGTAATGTACAAACAGTGCATTCAGTGGCCTGCAACACGAATGCTTTAAAGAAGTCTAAGATGAAATTGTGTGGTATGTGCGTGAAAAAACGCAAAGGCGAAATGACCATATCACGGCACAGTAAACTCTTTGACCTTCAACTGGTCTGAGTCTTCATTATACATCACTAACTGCTGAAGTTGACAGAAGCCAGCAAGCGAGACGTGCATCTAGTGGCAGCCAGTTGTAGCTGACACTTGGTTAAAGTAACAGTTTTATAGACAGCAGGAATATTTTCCTGATAGATCGTCATATTATAGAGACCTGGAACATGTATTGTCGGCAAATTTTCAGCAGGTTCCCTTCAGTATTATGATACCAACCGGGCAACTTCGCCGTGCGGTTAGGAGTGCTTAGCTGTGAGCTTGCATCCGGGAGATAGCGGGTTCGAACCCCACTGTCGGTAGCCCTGAAGATGGTTTTGCGTGGTTTCTCATTTTCACACCAGGCAAATGCTGGGGCTGTACCTTGATTAAGGCCACGGCCGCTTCTTCCCATTCCTAGGCCTTTCCTGTCCCATCGTCTCCATAAGACCTATCTGTGTCTGTCCGATGTAAAGCAACTAACAAAAATCTTCCGGAAATAAAGAATAATTGTACAGCCATAAGAAAATGCAGCACAACTAAAGCCAATATAGAGCGTTGGCACGATGGCACGAAAACAGATATAGTCTAAAAATGCATACTGTACAACAAAGACATTCATATGATTTCACAAAGCACCTTTTAAGCCTTTTTTTTTGAACGAAAATGTTGGGGTTGTCTTGCATTCAGGGTTGTCTCCGATTCGGAGAAATACTGTAGCTGCTGTTACATATTGGTCTGTCAAGCCCATGGAAATGCATGCATTAACTGACCCTATGAACAACACTTTCACACCATCCATCACAGGGACTGGCTGTGTAAGGAATGGTGCAATGAGTAATACTTGTACCTTGGTTATTTCTATAGAGTAAGTCAAGGACAAGACTGAGATAGATGGAAAAATGAAAATGACAAATCTGATAAAACACATACCAGAAGACTTAATACATTCTGCACATGGTATCTCACCCAAGATGAATCTGAGAGAATATTTGGCATAGGTGCATATTTTGTTGAATTTCCTCTTTTTTTTTTTACTTTTTTTTTCTTAAACACCAGGATAGTATTAAAAAGATCAGTTGTTGCAGTTGCATCATTCTCAAGAAGTGACTTTCAACAATGTTTCTCTGTGATAGTAAAATATTAACACATGCAATATAGAATGTTTTGTTTAAAAAAGTGTTTTTCTTATTGCTGTGAGTAAACATTTTGAGTGCCTTCTGATCCCAACTTGGCAGGTTCGGTCCTGGCTCAATCCGATGGCATTTGAAGGTGCTCAAATACATCAGCCTCGTGTTGGTAGATTTACTGGTATGCAAAAACTGATGTGGAACTAAATTCCAGAACTTTGGTGTCTCTGAAAAACGTAAAAGTAGTTAGTGGGACGTAAAGCAAATATTAAGTTATCAAACCACTTCTACTAATTTCTAGTACAAAAAAAAGTCATTTTTATTTATAGTTTCTAAGTGTCCCTACCATAATGTGGTGAACTTCACGCCTTCAGTCTGTACCAGATAGATTAAAATAATCAAACTGTAAATACAGATGACCATAAGGATCTATTAGAATTGCATTAATCATGAACAAATTTCAAATATCGTCATCATCATCATCATCACTGGTGGCCTGCCTATTGGCAGGTCTTTGCACAAATTCATTAAGGGTTATAAATTTCATGTTGTTGGTCCATCTTCAACCATTCTCTTTATCTTCACTCGTCTTGAGTGTCGTTTGCTGACAATAGAACTCTTAAATTATCCCATCAGCATGCCACACTGGCTCAAGGCTAGCGTAGGTTTTAATGTTAGTTGCTGAAATCTTAAACCACACAGAAAGTTAAACATCTGATGACGAATACGCCACACTGTACTCGTGCTATGGTGACAGTGTGGTACTGCTCAGATGGAAAACATTGCCTGTGGGAGATGGTATGGCCCGTCTAGCATGGTTACGGAATGCAACAATTGACAGTAGGTTTAGTTTCATTCCATTCTGCATTTCATTCACTAGTTATAAATTTCTGTTTTTGTTAATTACAATCTTCTCTTTCTTGCAATAAAGAGTTTGCCATATGTTTTATTTGTTGTTGCTTGTGAATATGTTCATGACATAAAGCTTACCAATTTTGGGTAGTTTTGAGGTGTTCTTTAATATATGCTTTGATCATACTTCACTTTTAAAGACAACTTTTCTTTATGTTAAGTTACTGATGTATAACTTTGTGTCCGGCTCATTGGCTGAATGTCAGCATTGAGCCTTCGGTTCAGAGGGCCCTGGGTCCGATTCCCAGTCGGGTCAGGGATTTTAATCGCCTCTGATTAATTCTTCTGGCCCAGGGACTGCATGTTTGTATTTGTGCCAACACTTTCCTCTTCAAATTCACACAACACACTACACTACCAACCACCACAGAAACATGCAATAGTAATTACATCCCTCCATATAGGGTTGGCGTTAGGAAGGGCATCTGGCCGTAAAACAGGGTCAAATCCACATGCGCGACACCATTCTCACCCGCGACCCCCTAGGTGTGGGAAAAGCGGTAGAAAAAGAAGACCGAGCTCGATAGCTGCAGTCGCTTAAGTGCGGCCAGTATCCAGTATTCGGGAGATAATAGGTTCGAATCCCACTGTCAGCAGCCCTGAAAATGGTTTTCCGTGGTTTCCCAAATGCTGGGGCTGTACCTTAAGGCCACGGCCGCTTCCTTCCCACTCCTAGCCCTTTCCTGTCCCATCGTCGCCACAAGACCTATCTGTGTCGGTGCGACGTAAAGCAACTAGCAAAAAAAAAAAAAAAAAGAAGACGATTGATATATAACTTTGTTAATTTGCAAAGATTGACTGAAATTTGCAAGTTCTACATGACATGTCACCACACCTTATCAAGGTTACAACGATAGAGGGAGATTACATATACATTATTAAAATTGCTATAATTATAGAATGAAATGCAATACTCGAAATTGTTCGGCAAAATTCTTATCAGTATTTTGTTTGAAGTTGGTTTGTTCAAACTGTAGTGTTGCTAAGCTACCATTGCATGCATATGTGAATGTACATGTGAATTGTGTTGTAATTAACATATCTTTCTGTGATAAAGGTTAGGTTATATTATGGGAGACATGTATGTAGGACCCATGTTCTTTATATCATTATTCCGTCAAGAAATTATCCGTTGTATCTCTTTCGCAGGCACAATACTCGTACGCAGTGGTAGAAACGCTCATGTCACATCTTGACGAGAACTCCAAGTCTAGTCCTAAAATACGAACCAGCATAGCAGATGTATTGTCCAAAATAATTGCCATTGCTGCTGGTGAAAGTGTTGGTAAGTAAAAATCTTGTGAATTTGTTGCACTTGTCATGGTGTACATCTACTTGTACTCTTCATAGTCATCCTTAACCCCTCAGCGCCGACCTCTCTACGTGGTACAGACCCTCTTTTCTTCTGTAGCCGCCGACCTCTATACGTGGTATAGACCCATACATGGTTTCACATTTACGGCTATAGCACGAAGAGTTTTGGAGTTATGGATATGCAAATTGTTTTGTTTCCAAGAAGACATTTTGATGTTTATCAGTGTTGTAAATAAGAATTGAAGATCATTAAAATGTAGTTGTTTTTGCAAGGATAAATATTTGTCAAGTAAGTCTGAGCACTAAACTCTGCTTTTATTAAAGTCAGTTTGCTTCATTCTTTCCCACAGAATAAAATAAAGAAATGATGATCTGAGAAGTTTGTCTTTTCGCATGATGTTCGTTGCTCTATTTTTACATTGAGAGTGTGGTTTATTTATTATATTTGTCATTATTTCTTGGCTTGTAATATTTTCACAACTCTCCATGAGCGCTCTGTAGGCATGAGTTAGTGCTGCTCTCTGTCATAACTGAATAAGGGGAATAACATTTTCGTCCTGCTGCTTCCGGTTTCGCTGCAGCTTCATCAACCCTTGTGACGCGCCACGCTCGATGGCTAGCCCCAGCCGTGGTTCGACTGACAGTAATGTGTTTGAAATATTGTATAATTCAGATAAAAGTTTAGTCGAAAGTAGTAGTGGTAGTATGACTAGCAGTGATAATGAAATAGATGATGTGGCTGTGGCGGTTGCAGTAGTAAATGATGAGAGTGAGGATGAGGAGGAACCAGTACTTGGAAATTTCATGTAGGAGACAATGGATAATTATAAGGTCAGAGGGAAGTTTTCAACAGTGAATTTGGATTCCTAAATTCTCTAATAATATTCAGACAAGTCACAGGGACAAACATTGAGCAGTTTTCTTATCGGGTTCAGCTGGTAGAAGGTTTGTTTACAAAATACGCTCGCTCGGCCGGAGAACGAAATATCAAGGCCGGCGCACATCAGATAATACTGTTCCAAGGTTGGAGGAAAGACATTTCATCAGCAAATTAGCACCCAAGAGTGAGAAATCCAAACCTCAGAGACGTATCGTGTGTTCAAAACACGGCGAAAAAAAGACGTCGGTGTACTGCTGCCAGGAGTGTGACTTGGGTCTCTGTCTCGAAGAGTGCTTCGAACTCTATCACACGAAACTAAATTACTAAAGTAATGTGAAACAATTATGTAATTATCTGCATGTACATAGTTCTATCATAAAGAATTCCAAATTTCATGAATATCCGGCTACTCTTATACTTGTAGCAACGCTTTAAGTGAATGTATTTCAGTCGCGCGTAGTTGAAATCTCATCCGGCCGCGGGGTTGGAAGCTCTTTAAATGGCTGCGACGCTGAGGGGTTAATAATTTGATGAAACATGAAAATTATGAGGAGAAATTATAAGTGCAGCTGGATTTCAGGGAAGAAAGTTACACTGTGCAGAATGAAGTGTAGTAAGCTTGCCTCTTACTGAGACCTATGGTCGATTCTCAGCTATGTCAGGGATTTTTACCTGGATCTGAGGGCTAGTTCAAGGTCCACTCAGCTTATATGAGAATAGTTCAGGAGCTATCTGACGATTAGATAGCAGGCCTGGTCTAGAAAGCCAAGAATAACAGCCATAGCTGTTTGGGCTGATCAGCAATTGTGTGTTAGACCAAGGCCCATCAGTGTTGCATACCTGCCAACTTTTATATTTTGTCCATAAAATTTACAGAAAGACAGTGTGTTTTGTGGTTTAACGGATGAACTATAATATTTTACAGGTTTATGTATCAAGATCCTCTTTTTAAAATTTGTGCCAGAGCAAGCTTCCACATGCTGCCGATACAGCTGTGTGACCAGTGAATACATTGCTCTGATTTATATCCATCCAATCGTTACAGTCCTCGACTGGGAATGCGGGATGTGTCTTGAATCCTTGTTGATCTGTATCGATTCGTAGAGACCGACTCTTGGATAACTGTACGCTTGTTCTCTGCATTGATTCATTCAATAATAACATTTACTGTCCTGTATAAAAAATAGTTTGTTCTTCACAACGAATTACAAAGCATAGGTCATGTTGTGGTTACAAAAAAACCATATGAATTATGTTCATTGCCTAATTTGCTTCATATTTATTGCCACATATTCCAAAGCTGAGGTTATGTAGCTGTAGAGTAATGTGAATTGTGTTGGTTGCTTGTTTTTTCTCATGATCATTGTTTATTGGTAATCTTGAGTAAATCTACGAAAAAACATGTGTTTAGGGAAACATATTCTTTGAGTTTCTACGAATAAACATCATGTGTTTAAGGAAACCTATTCTTTAAGTTTCCCATGTATACTGAAATCAAGAAAAGGTGACAAATTTGTGTTTTGTACTGTGTGCTCTTGTGATATTAACATAGCACATGGTGGCAAAAATGACCTGGCTAATCATGCAAAGTGTGTTAAACATCCTGGTAATTTGAAATCTAAGGAAGAAAATCAGAAACTTTTTTTTTTGCCGAAGCTGGAGATAATGTTTATGATGTAATAAAAGCCAAGTGTTTTACTTCTTTTTTAGTGGAACACAACATTCCATTGAGTGCAGGTGATCATGTGGGAGCTTTGTTCAGAAAGATGTTCACTACATCCAAAATTGCAAAAAAGTATGGTTGAGGTCGCACAAAAACGTGTGTCCTGAACGAAATGGCACGTATTGCAACATAGGACATTGTTACTTGTTTACAGAATAATCCATTTTCTTTGTCGACAGATGGAAGCAATGATACCGATTCCAAGTTGTATCCCATAGTGGTTACTTTTTATGATGCTGCTCGAGAAAGTATTATAAGTACTATTTTATTGGTACCAGCATTGGAAGGGGATTTGACAGGGCATAACATAGGAAAGCTACTGCTGTCATAATTGGAATGAAATAAAGTGCCAATTAAGAACTGTCTGGCATTCTGTTCTGACAATGTTCCTGTTATAATTGGACAGAAAAATGAAGTCTAGCAGTTTAGAAAGAAGCTCATCAGGATATTTTTTATATTGGTTGACTATTATTGTAATTCACAGTTCAGTAGGTACCAGTAATCATTAAATTCTTATCTTTTGATTGGTTCTAGCTGCCATCTAATTAACTTAGCTGCTGAAAAAGCTGCTGCAACTTTACAAGTTAGATTGATGAGATTCTTGTTGATATCTTCTATTACTTGGAGAAGAGTGCCAAAAGAAAAGAACGTCTCCAGAAATTTAAAATTGTGCATGGTAAAGAAACGAAGAAGTTGTTGAAGCATGTATGCACAAGATGGTTAACCCTAGCCAGGTTTTCAGACAGATTATTAGATCAGTGGGATCCACTTCTTTCATTTTTTAAGGATGAGGTGGTAATGTATGCTCCAAATATTTCTGCCAATTTATCTTTTTTTACTATTTCCAAAGGGCACAGGAGATCTGATGACAAACAAATGAAGAGTTTGTGATTCTCCCTCCTTCTCCTCCTCCTCCTCCTCATCTTCTGCCAAAAGAATGGCATGTTCTTCCAAACATGAATCCCACTATATCTCGTGAAGAAAAGCTGCTTATGTTTCTTTCCTCTGACCTAAACAAGGCATTTTGTACTATTTTACATGTGACTATCCCATCATTTGATAAGATAAATACCGACCTTCAGAGTGCTTCCCCACATATCCATTTACTGTTTGACGTAATGATGGATCTATTGAAACAGATGCTTACCAAGTTTGTCAAGCCAAGTGTAGTTAAACGGTCTGCATTGCTTGATGTCCAGTATCACCCAATCCAGAATCAGAAGGATGATGATGAACTGGTTAATTGGCATTCAAACCTCAAACTTCGTTAAGGTGCCTTGGCAAACAAACCACACCGGAATTATTAAGAGGCAAAAGCCATTAGGGATGAGTTTATGGAGTACTTTGTCAGATGAAGGCCGTGTACCATGGCAGGATTGGTATGATTAGAGGTACAGGGAGTTTTAGAAGCTGGAATTTAATCGTAATTTTTTATTAAAATGTTTTAGTTTCAAGTAGAACATCCTAACCATATTCTGATTACTTGTCCCCCTTACAGTTCAAGGCCTCCATATCTTTATTAGCTTGGATCATTCAGCACTATGTACACTTACGGGATCATTCATGAGATGCTAGGGCTAGGTTGAGAAATTCAAAACAAGTACATCAAGGAAGTATAGCTGTCACCAGTAGCCAAAAATTGAACTGTAAGCAATGGTCTGACGGATTGCTTCACGAAAATTGGTTCGGACTTTGCAATCATTGGTCCAACCTTCTCCAACAAAAATTCAAAATCTTTCTGGTTCACCCGTGTAAAAATTTTGAAATACGCTTTTTTGTCATCCAACAACTTCTCAAATAATTCATGCAGTACTGTACTCGATTTGATCGAACGAACAATTCTCGCTTCCACCACTGGGGCCGTTTTCACCTTGGTCAAAGTCAGGTGAGGAACTGTTGCCTTGGTTGCCTTGATGGAAAAACATTTGTAATTGGTGACACGTCTCCACAAGTGACGCATGCTACACCCGGCAACGCATGCAGCATACCACATCTTTTCTGCCCCACTGACTACAAGCCGCATGCTACAAAGAACATTTGTTGCCAGCCGCATGCTACATGTAAACTTTTGCCACAGGCAGTGGAATCGTACCTTTACACATCATTTTAGATCGTCTGATAACTTTATCAGGTCACCTCACCATAAACAGTACTACAGTTAGCTCTGCTAGTTGTGAAACTGAGAAGTCTAAGTGAACAGATTTGAATTCAGACATTTCCTCTTGTTAACGTGAACAACATGCTGAGTTTGATTCAGTGACCTTCACTAAGCCTGCTATCTTGAGTCTGAGAAGCTACCTCACTAACCAATAGAATGTCAATACACTGAATTAAAATTCACTAATATTATCATCATTAGTTGCAATGAACTCTCATTATGATCAGTTTCTATGACTATGAAAACTTGGCAGGAACTTCCTTCTTCTTATTTCTTCTCAAATACAGCTGTTGCAGATTGGTTTCCTTTCCTTGCAAAAGATTGATCATCTCTGGAAGTTCTATCTCCTAGTCTTATTCTGTAATTAGTAGCAGTCCTGAACATTTATATGCAACTCATTTCAAGTAGTTGCAGCATGCTATTACTACGGTGAAATGATATAGTACTTACTCTGTTGGCCGTGTGTTCCAAAACTGTCTCAATATCATCAATCAGTATAATGCAAGAGAAATAACCTTATTGAAGAAAGGATATCAGCTATTTTTCAGATTTCACTTCTATATTGTGCCTAGACCATTGATTTGGATGAGAATGCAGTGAGTCGAATAAACATTCAGGAGCAGTGTGATACTGTCCTCTAAGTAGAGAATTCTTTGAATGATTTTTCATGTAATTTTATATGCAAATGTTAACTTGACATATTTTTCATTCTTTTTTGGATCTTCAAGGAGCCTCAAACCGCTTTTATATAGACAGATAGGAACACACAGTAGGATAAACACAATGACAGGTCATTACTATCAGCATTCTTCTTATTCTTCTTCTTTGAGTCTGTCTGGGAGGGAGAGCATTAACAGGTGTATGAAAGTATGACACTAACACAAACCTGGAACGGAGCATCTGCTGATGAGGAACTTACGAATTTGGAAAACACCGAAACAAAATAACAGTAGTAAAAGGACAGGGAACAGAGACTACCTGCATAAATCCTTAATGGCTGGCAACCATGTATTACTTAAATTGATAGCCAGTGTCCCTGTTTAAATCATTAGTATTTCTGCATATTTCCACTCTTTCTCGTATAATCCTAATAATAATTCACTGAAGTGCCGATTGACTCGGTTATGTCTCTCATTGAGCATCTGTTCCCTGAGGACATTACTAAGCTATTTCACCACTGCATGACTTCCAGCTATTTCTTATAGGGTGGGCAATTTTATGAACAGATGGACGGAGTGTCTTTTGGAAATCAACTTTCACCAATAGTGGCTAATTTCATTATGGAGAATTTTGAGGAGGCTATTGCTTCAGCACCCGTCAAACCTATGATTTGGCGGAGGTATTCTGATGTTAAATTTGTGGTCTGGGCAGGTCGTCTTCAGAAACTTCAGCCATTTCTAAACCACGTAAATCAGCAACATCCTTCAATTAAATTCACTATGGAGATGGAGTCAGATGAATGCCTTCCTTTCGTGGATATTCTAGTAAGAAAGAAACTGGACTGTTCCTTAGGACATACTGTCTATCATAAGCCTACCCACATGAATCACTATCTTCATGCAGATTCTCATCACCATCCAGCACAAAAAGAAGGCATTCTCATGACACTCACCAAGAGGGCGATACAAATTTATGAGCTATCAAATATCCAGGAGGAGTGGGACACAGTTACATTCAAGAGTAACGGTTGCAGTGATGTATAGATTCAGAGCCCTGTATCCCAGAGGGATGACTACTTAAAGTTCACAGAAAGAAGTGAAGGGAACTGTCTACACACCTTTCACAATACCGCAGATCAAATTGCCAAGGTCCTCCGCAGGCACAATATTAAAGCAGCGTTCGACACAATCTCTAATTGCTCACAGTTTAGGGAAAACCAAGGACAAATTGTTCCCACTATTACACCCTGGGGTGTACACAATTCCCTGTACTTGCAGCAAGGTATACATTGGCCAAACATGCAGGTCCATTGGTACTTGTATCAAGGAACATGAACATAATATTTTGTCTCAACCAGCCAGACAAATCAGCAATAGCTGAGCACGCCCTATCATCGGGTCATAGATATTAGATGAAGTTATCGATATGCCAAAAGAAAATATCGATATCTCTCTATCAATTGATATATTTTCCAAAACAAATAAGGTTTTATATTATAAAGTACTGGTACATTAAATTTGAGATCACAGGAGTTCCAGGAAATACAAAATAATTAATAGAACCCAATAAAGCAATCAAAATTCAGTATTGAAATCATGATAAAAATATATTCGAGTACAAAATCAAACACACTGAGGTTATGTTTTTATTCTGATTTAAAATATAACTGGATTTTTGGCATGCAAAACATGAACAAACAAAAACACTTAGAACTTCACTGTACTATTTAGAAAAATAAGCCTAATTAATTAAGATATAACGATCATAGTATGAAATTCATGATACACTATAATTAAATGCAAAATGAATCATAATTATATGTTTTCTTGTTGAATAGAATACATTAGTAGACCTTTGATACACAAAATATGAACCAACTAAAACATTTAGAACCATTCATTGTCTGGAACACTACTTAGAAAAGTTTTTTTTTTTTTTTTTTGCTAGAGGCTTTACGTCGCGCCGACACAGATAGGTCTTATGGCGACGATGGGATAGGAAAGGACTAGGAGTGGGAACGAAGCGGCCGTGGCCTTAATTAAGGTACAGCCCCAGCATTTGCCTGGTGTGAAAATTGGGAAACCACGGAAAACCATTTTCAGGGCTGCCGATAGTGCGATTCGAACCTACTATCTCCCGGATGCAAGCTCACAGCCGCGCGCCTCTACGCGCACAGCCAACTCGCCCGGTAGTACTTAGAAAAATAACCTTGTCCAAGTATTTTGGGGAGAGAGAATTTCATAATGGAGTGATCGTAGCACCAGCCTTCGAGAACAGACGTTCACATGGTACTGACGTAGCCATCTGAATGAAATGCTTTTAGCCTGCTTGTAGAGTCCTGGGAAGATGGTTTGTATATCTTCCCATTGCATTAGAGGATTGCTATTCAAGGAGCATACAGGATTAGACAAGTATAATGGAAATTGAACACCTTAATGATATTTGAAACATCCCCTCTGTAATGCGCTAGTAATTCTACCGGTATCTACCATGAGCACTAGGGAACCTGTTATGCTGCCATCTTGCGGCGTTTAGCTGAACTAAACCGACACGCGATTGTCTTGGTGGATAACAATAATAAGCAATCGTCAGCTGGGACCTGTGAAGAGATTATTGGAAGAAAAAGCAAGCTCTTGCTGTTACTGTTGGGTCTTTAATTAGATTCCTGAATTAATTGATACGGGATGATCCGATCTCCGTGTGGCGAGGGCCACAAAATTTTGGGTTTGAATTTATTTGAAAATTTCCTGCAGAAACTGTGAGTAGCCTTTTCGATTTACTCAACCTGGAGGTACATGAATATGTGAAGCACTAAATGTAGTGGAACTGATTTGTGTTGTTCGGTATACCCTCAACTGAATTTCTCTGGGTGTTATTTAAACATCGCCGTGAGTGAGAATTTCTGTTATCAAAGTGACTATGTTAAAATTAACTTGGATTTGAATTAGTTACCAGATTCTTATTGGGCTGTATTGTAATAATTTAGGAAATTATGTTTGTCCACTAATCACTCTGGAAACATCTCCTTTAAACTAAGCTATGTCTTGAAAGGTGTTGTCATAAAGAGTTTTTTTTTTTTACTACGATACTTAAGAAGGTGTATCATAACACCTTCTGTGTTTTACCTCGTGTCTATTCATTTGGGATAGTTGAACTATCATGTAAAGGTAGATGAAAGCATGAGTGGAAAATTGTTTCTTTAACGGCTAATTTTTCCTTTGAAGGTTATCTTTTGGATGGGGTGCCATTTTGTTTTTGATCGTGTGACCCGGTTTCCATGGCGATCTTCACAACACATGGGTGGCAGTATTCTGCGTTGCGTTTGTCATTTGACGTTTCTATGCTCTGTTTCTGGTGAACATCTGATGTACGTCAATTGAATTGGGATGTTCTTGTTTTTGGTTTTAGGGGGTGTGAAACTGATTACGTTCTCACGTATCTCTGTGTTTTGAGTATTTCGGAAGTATTAATTAGACTTATCTGGGAAGTTTTTATTCTGATAATCTTGTAATCAACTTCTCATTCGTGTTTTGATTTTGTTCCTGATTTGTTCTTGGTGGAACTTTGGAACTAATACTGATTTTCCTTGATTCCTATTGGATCATTCTAAAAGCCGTCATTAGGAAACATTTCTCTGCTCCGCTCTCATATTGGAGGGTAGAAACAAGGCCTTGAATTTAGGATTTTAATTAATTAGAGTTACATCTGTTCTTAAATGAAAAGTTTATAACTGAATTTGAGTAGCTTATGGTGAAAACAGTTTCTACTATTTTCAAAACTATACAATTTTAATGGTCCCATTTCACTTAACTTAATTCTTGTTTTCATTTAATTTAATTTTGGGACTTACTATTTTATTGGTCTTTCTGTTTCTTAGTTTTTCATTAAAGTTCTTTGAGTCTTAATACCTGTTTTATTTTAGTCAGTAGTAACTTATTTATTCTCTATCCACCTGACCTTGGTGGACCCTAGTATTTTCCACGCATTGGTACGACCTTCTGTGGGGAATTTCCTTGTTCATATTGCCCTGGGTCGTCCAACAACTATCGTGTTATACCTCCTCGAAAGTACGTGATACAAGTAAAATGATAGTTCATCACTCAACAACTGCGATTGTTTCTGCTTTTTTGTACCCTGAGCTAATTGTTTATGAGCATTCCAGAGGTCATAACCAGTGGTATTTGTGGTATCTTCTTCTGATTCACTTGAACGTGAGCCTGCAGAAGAAAGAGTGTCTTCTTTTATAGCAGCTTGAATTTTTGCCATGGCTTTGGCACTTCCAGCAGGATCTTGGAAATGTATGTTTTTGAATCTAGGATCCAAGATATTGGAGATCACAACAATGGACAAATGTTCAATTGGACTGAATCATTTTAAGGTTCTTTAGGAAACAGTCTTTTGTGGATTGGTTGGCTGGTATTTTAGTGGAAAAGTCATTAATCTGTGATGATAAACAATTGAGCATAGGAATGACCTTCGAAAGGGTCACATCCTGCTCCCCTGAAATGTTTCTCGTTACAAACTCAAACGGTTTAAGGAGATGGAGGAGTTGTTTTAAAATTTCTATTTCCGATAACAACGGCATTTTAGGACTCGAAGCATCAACAAGTTCCTAAAATCGCTCAATCATGTAGAATGTTAAGTTCTATCTCGTTTTGACGTTGTGAAACGCTCAGAGATGCTTACACTGTTTTTTATGAATTTCACAATGTCTCTTACTTTGGATATCAGCTCACTAGTGCACATCATGGATGTAGCCACTTCTGTAACCAAATTTAGGGTATGAGCAAAACATGGAAGACTACGATTTTCGAACGACTTCTTCATAGCTGCTACCATATTAGAACCGTTATCTGTCACAACACTCAAGACTTTGTCCTGTACAATACCCCAGTCCTTCAACACAGACAAAAGAGCATTGTTTATATTTTCAGCGGTATGCGGTGACTGCATGTGTTGTATTGAAACATCAATGGAGAGAAACTGAGTACCCTCTAAAACATGCACAGTGACACCAAGGAAACTTGTCTTGGTTTCTGTCTACAAGAGTCACAAGTTAGGCACAGATTAGGAACCGCTGTGATCCTTGACTTGAAATTGTTTGAGAGAAGTTTATATTTCAAATTTAATTGCTTTCTGACATAAGAAACAAACTGCACTTCAAATGAAGGAGCCAAAAGTTACATCAATCCTTTGAACCCCTTTCCCTCAATAACAGCAAAAGGCTGTTTATCTTTACTTATGAAACAAAGTATGTGACTTACTATTGCAGCATGTCAGAGCCCTCCTTCAGAATACTGAGATGCTTTTTCAAATGCTTGGCTGATCGTGGAGAATGATTTCTTTAGTTGAAGACCGGAGTCACTGTCAGCATTACTTTTATGATTGTCAGAAGGATAAATCCTTGAAGTGGATGGTGATAAAGATAACGAAGGTTCATTTGACTTTGTTTGAAGTACAGTGCACCCTTTTTACTGTCTGTTTTGCACAACCTGGCCAAAGCTGGGTGATAAGATAGGTGGTTGAACGAATTTGTCGTATTTCCACTAAATTTTACGTGTTTAGAACATTGTTTACATTATGACACTTTACTGTCTATTTTTTTAAAAAGTATATCCACACTGTACTGGTCGGTGGAGCCATTTTCACGATTGAAAGTAACTTTCACGGGGAAACCAATGCAGAAACCTCACATGCAATTAAAAGTTCACATTTATTCGCCAAGTACAAAATGTCAACAATATGCAACAGGCCAACAGTACCAACGCAAGACACACGCAGAACATTGGTAAATGAATGGACAGCCAACAATATAAGGAGAATATCCTTGTTACCGGTTACTACCTTTTCTCCATATTAAAATACTTTGTGTTTTCCTGTTAGGCCATTAGACTACTCATGAAATATACTCTTCATTATAATTTTGTACGTGCTGTTCGATTAATACCACTATTTCTTAATTTTTTAATCATCATTTCGATATCGGTAAAATATCACAGAACAATATCGATACCACAAAAATATCGAAAACGAAAATATTGATACTGAAATATCAAATATCGGGGAAAAGTATCTATATTTATTCATATCAGTAATATTGTAATGTCCCTAGTCATGATGTGTTCCATGATATTCGAGCTCATATCCATGCCAAACACTACAGGTCTAGGATTATACGGGAAGCAGTGGAAATTAATAGAAATCCTAACCATTTCAACAGGGACACTGGCTATCAATTAATATGTGGTTGTCAGCCATTAAGGATTTACATACGTAGTTCTCTTACCTGTCCTTTCACTACCGAGCTCGATAGTTGCAGTCACTTAAGTGTGGTCAGTATGCAGTATTCGGGAGATAGTGGGTTCGAACCCCACTGTCGGCAGCCCTGAAGAGGGTTTTCCGTGGTTTCCCATTTTCACACCAGGCAAATGCTGGGGCTGTACCTTAGTTAAGGCCACAGCTGCTTCCTTCCCAGTCCTAGCCCTTTTCTGTCCCATCGTCGCCAAAAGACCTGTGTCGGTGCGACGTAAAGCCAATAGCAAAGAAAATAAAATGTCCTTTCACTATTGTTATTTCGTTTTGGTGTTTCCCAAATTCATACTTTCCTCATCACCAGATGTTCCATTCCAGGCTTGTGTTAGTGTCATACTTTCATAACGTAAGTACATCTGTTATGCCTTCACCTCCCAGACCGACTCTAGATGGTGGCATCTGCTGCGACTTGGAATGTTAGTGCTGTGCCAATGTACAGTGAGCCATCTGGTGACGAATGATCGTACTACTTCCTATTACTAACCGCTAAATTCAAACCTTCATTACTCCTCATGAACAGTCAAGATTTTCTTCTGAAGACGCGGAGCAAACCTCTCAGCAAAAGTAAAGAATTTCACCTTACATTCTTGACATGACATAAGCTCTAAAAACCTATATCATGTCTATAATTATGGGCCGTGAAAGCATCAATGGTAACATTACTATATGTAATTGCTCCTTAAATCTGTTCAATCTGTTGTTTTCACTTTTCTTGGTCTTTGTAAAAAGGTCCGTGTGTGCTGGAGATCATAAATTCTCTGCTGAGCCACCTGCGGGTGTCTGTGACCAGAGAGGCTCCATCGGACGACCCACAGGCACAACGTGATGAGAAATTGTACCAGGAGGCACTCATCAATGCTCTAGGAGAGTTTGCTAATCATTTACCAGATTACCAGAAGATTGAGATTATGATGTTCATCATGAGCAAAGTCCCATATCCTTCGCTCGATCATCTGCGTGGTTTCAATGGACCAGGGGATGTCATGTTACAGAACATTCTCCTCAAATCTCTTCTTAAGGTAAGACCAGTAGACATCATATTTAGGGCTCAGAAGTTTGTAAATTTGTGTTCCTTACTTGAGGTATAAAACATTTTGACTCAAATAATTTCCCCTTTTTTAATTGGTGATTGATTTACTTAGTAATTCGGAAAGGAGGAAATACATGATTTTTATGTTTTTAATATGATAATAGCACAAAGAAAATATGTTTAGTACCAATGAGAGGGCATAAAGGGAGTCTTCAAACTAGGTAATGTCTTCCTAGGATCTTTCTTGATATTTTTAAAACCTTTCTTGAGGTAATTCTTTCCAGAATCAGAACCTGTGATCAGACCATCTGCAAGTACAATTGTTCTATTGATTGTATCTAAATTTTTCCAATATATGGCAAAGGTGGACAGTTGGAGGAAATAATAAAGAACTGGTTCCAGACTACACATGCTTCCAACAATTGGATGGATCGACAGATTCAAAGAGCATTATAATGTGATATATAAAACTGTGTGTGGTGAGTCCAATGGTGTTAATGATGGAAGTGTCCATGATTGGCAAGAGGGTAGGTTGAAGAAACTAGTAAAGTATTATGCATTCAAGGGCATTTTTAACATTGATGAAACTGGTCTTTTTTATTTTCTTTTTCTCCCACTGGTGTCTGGTTGGCCATTTTTGTTCTGTACTTAACATCTCTTCAACACGTACTAGATGTACGTAACACGACCTAATAGGTTGAAAGTCGGTTTCGATTCTGTTTTCACTTTTGTTAATGGTATTAAGGGGCTCATAGTTGAACATGCAGTACTTTTCCAGGCTCTTGACAAAATTTATTGGCTCACACATTTCCATATGAGAACGTTATTTCACACAATAGCTGCTGATTATATACTATCAGGCTATGCACATAGTTACTGGGACATAACACAGATTGCAGCACAGGAGAATCTGTCTCGAGATTCTCACGAGAGTCTCGAGATCTGTGATGTTAGTCTCGAGAGTCTTGAGAGAGGGCATTGCCCATCACTACTATCAATACAGAAAACAAAAGCTTGATATTTAAAGTACCAGTAGAGAGTTGCTGTATGGAAAATATATATAATGAGAAAGGAAAAGAAAAAATGTGGAGAAGAATTAAATGAAAGGAGAACAGTAAATTTAAAATGAAATAAGTGTGACAATCCATGTTACATACTGAAAAATGTAAAACAAAAGAACTTAGCAAAACATGAAGTAATAGACTGCCAAGCAGGTCAGCTGTTAACTGTGGGAAGAGAGGGCAGGAGGGAGAACTTCATTTTTTTTAAATTATGAAAGTAGGATGAGTTATAACTTTGTTTTAAGAAGAATTTTTCATAGAACTTTACGTGTTATGTTTTAGAGTGTTTTATTAACTTCATATAGTATTTTTTTAAAAGCTAAAGAAGGCCCAATGGGGCAAAAACATATACTACTATGTGATTTTTCTTTAAGTTTCCTGTAAGATACGTTTATCTGTTGACTGAGATGGCCTCAGTATATACTTCTTTTGATACACAGTGAATTGTTCAACTCTTGTAAAAACATTGCATTGTTAAATGTTGGCACTGGCTCTGCTTCACTATCATCTTCCTTGTTCTGTGGCTTTGAACATGATGGTGACTCACATAAAACTACAAGCTTCACATTTTTTTTTTTTCAATATGTAAATCCTCTCTCAACAGGTCGGAACAAAGTACCAGACGATCCAGTTCAACACAACATTTCCTATGTCTTTCCTGGAACCTCTGTTACGTATGTCACTGGCAGCTGACCCTGACATGAGACTCCTGGTGCAGAAGATCCTCCACACACTCATAGACCGGCATCACAATCGGGAAAAGCTCCTCAAGCCCACGTAAGTTACATACATATATAGTGAACATGTAAATAGGAACACATAATAGGATAAAAACGACAGGTCAGTGTGTGAAGAGGGACCAGTAGAGATGGACGCAAGGACAAATGTGAAAACACAAGGTCCCACTCTTGGTAGCCCTGAGGAGGTTTTTTTTTGTGGTTTCACATCTTTACACCAGGTAAATGCTGGGGCCTTCCCAATCCTCCCACCTTTGCTTCACCAAAAACCTTCAGTGTGTTACATTAAACCACTAGCAAAAAAAAGTCACAAAAGGACATTGCTTTCTTCAAACAGATATGCTGTACCTCATCAGTCTCAATTCTTTTATGCCCATTTCTTCTCAACCCCCGATAAGCTTGTTTCTGCTTCCTGGCTTGTTTGTTTCCATTACTTGTATTGACCCTTTGGGTTCCTTTTCACCTTTTGTGTTTGTCCTGTTTGACCAGTCTTCTGGCAACTGCATTCACCATTTTGTCTCTTCCCTTTTCATGTGTTTATCTGGCTTTCTTCTTATCCTGCACTTCCCCAATAAAGACTGGAAATCTGTGAAGAGCCCCTCAGTGGGTGTTGATGCCTGCCCTCCTAATGAAACTGGGAAGGAGAAACAAGATCACTGGGGGCTAAAAAGAACTTAATGTGAAAGAACTGCAATTGATGAGAAGAGAACCCATCTATTTGAAGACAGCAGTGTTTGAAGATAATAAGGTAGTTATTTTCCTACACCAAGTGAGTTGGTCTATGCGGTTTAGGGGAGGTGTTAGCTTGCATTCGGGAGATAATGGGTTTGAACTCCACTGTCAACAGCCCTGAAGATGGTTTTCCGTAGTTTACCAGGCTATACCTTGATTAAGGCTTCACTTGCTTCCTTCCTATCCCAGCCCTGTCCTATCGTATCGTCGCCATAAGAACTGCCTTTAAGTTGGTGCAACGTAAAACAAAAGACAAAAGAATTGTCCTTTCATGTGTTCACATGTATCCTTCTTTCCTTTTTTAATTCCCCTTTCGATGCTTGCCTGTTGCTGTGTTTATCCTATTATTTGTTCCTGAATATTGATTACTTGGCCTGTAGGCTGGTCGAATCCTCACTAGCTCTGCCATCAGCTGTCATAAATGGTCTAGGCATTACCGAAGAGGCATACAAGAAAAATGAGGAGCGAGTTATTTTCCTGTTGCGTTCTTCACTGATCCAGAAGTTGCAGTTGCATATCACTCTGCCAAGCCCGTTTGTTTGTTTGTTTATTTATTTATTTATTTATTTATTTATTTATTTATTTATTTATTTATTTATTTATTTATTTATTTATTTATTCATTCATTCATTCATTCATTTTCATGCCGGGAGTGTCTTAGAACATGTTTGGCTCACCTGGTGCACCTCATTCTGTTTGACTCCCGTGGGCGACCTGAATGTCTGGATGTGGGATGGTGATACTGAGGTAGGCAGAGGGTGAAACCCGGTGTTTCCATGTAGCCTACTCCTGTCGATTAACACCAAGGGGTTGCTCAGGGCTTTGTGTCCCCATCCAATGGACGATTCACCATCAAGAGTCATATGCCCTCACTCCATATAAACACTGCTGAGAGGTTTGGTATTGAATCCAGCCTTTTGGCTGAATTTTCTTCACAGTACCATATCAGATCCCCCTGACGTTGGCGATCACTGTGGCGAATGCAGTACGATCTCTTGCTAGGTGGAAAAGTCTTTCAACACTGTGAATTCCAGTTCATTCTTTGATGTTTCCAAGCCGTGATGTTCGCCTCCTCCCAACACCTCTTCGACCCTCTATTTTGCCTTGTATAATCCACTGTAAGATGAGGTAACGGTCATTTCTAAGGATGTGGCCAAGGTAAGAGATCTTCCGGTGTTTTAATGTTTGAACAAGTTCCCAGCTTGCCCTTGCCCTTGCCCTTCCCTTGCCCTTGCCCTTCCCTTGCCCTTGCCCTTCTGAGTACTTCTTGGTTCATTAGTCGTGCAACCCACGAAATCCTGAGCATCCTACGGTGGATCCACATTTCAAAGGCTTCCAAGTGTTTCACTGATATATTCTTGAGAGTCCATGTTTCCACACCATATAGCAAGGCTGACCATATATAGCACTTGACCATCCTTTGTGTAAGTTTTAAATTTAAGTAGTCATTGCAAAAGAAAGATTTCATTTCTGTAAATATTGTAAATATTGTACTTCATGTTAGGAGCGGCTACCAACAGCGTCTGTTCTCCATGTTAGGAGCGGCTGAGTCTACACCAGTGAAGGCAAGGGGAAACCACACTGGTATAAATTCCCAGGAAATCACTATGGCGAGTCTAGTGATTAGGAATTGTATACCACCAGCTCTCCTATCCTGCTGACCAGCACTTTGATGAAGTTTTTTTTTTTTTTTTTGACCAGTGGGACTCGAACCAGCTGACCAGTGTCAGACCACATAGACTTGACGCCTTAACAATCATGACCACAGGTGGGCAGTGCCAACCCCACTGAAATGTATGCACCAACTGACACTGACAACATTTTCAGACCATTCATAACAAGGATAGCTGTGTAAGGAATGGCAAACTAGCATCCTCATACCTCTGTCATTTTCATGCTGTCAAAGCCCAGGGTGAGACTGAGACAGGTCAATGAAAGTAACAAATTTGTTGTAGCCCATACCAGGAGACATAAAGTACTGTTAAAAAAAAAAAAAACTTTCTTGCCAGCAAAAGCATTGTTTGTTCCTGTCTTTATGTACAAGACTTAATTTGTCACTGTATGAATTTATTTCCATTGCTTATATATATACTAAGATATACCTCAAATAATTAGTAAACTGTAAAAGGTCTCAAAAATGTGTTTTCAATTTTGTTAATGTTACCAAGAGGTTCATTATAAAATTGCAGTACTTTTCCAGATTGTTGATACCAGGTGAGATAACAGTACTTCAATTTTTTAATGGAAATACACTGTTTCCTACATCTAGCATTAAACTTGCAGACATTACATATTCAGCACTGTGATTATGTTGAATATTGAATTAGTACTTCTTAGGACAATGAAATGTTCAGCATGCTTCATCCGCCAGTCATGGGCCGCCCTGTTTGTTTGAATCACCAAACCAGGCAATGAAACGTGAGCTTGTTGAACATTCCATAATTGAACACCTTTAATATTGTCTTAGGTAATAGGTAAAGGAGAAATAGGATGTTGGACAGCTAATAATAATAATAATAATAATAATAATAATAATAATAATAATAATAATAATAATTGCTTTACATCCCACTAACTACTTTTATGGTTTTCGGAGATGCCGAGGTGCCGTAATTTTGCCCCACAGGAGTTCTTTTACGTGCCAGCAAACCTACCGACATGAGGCTGATGTATTTGAGCACCTTCAAATACCAGACTGAGCCAGGATTGAACCTGCCAAGTTGGGGTCAGAAGGTCAGCATTTTAACCTCCTGAGCCACTCAGTCCGGCGGACAGCTTCTAAGGGACAACGTTATTGTCCTGATAAGACATAAAACCGCATAGGGCAGGCATCAGGAAGCGCATCTGGAAAGAAATCTGGGTCAGGTCCACATGTGTGACAGATCGCACACATGTCTTCAAGAGAAAAGAAACAGAGAAAGAAAGAGGAAATGTGAATAGACAAAAAAACAAAACAAAAAGGGGGGGGGGAGGGGCGGCAAGGTAAGGGGGATAACAGTTAACATTACACTGAATGTTTGAAAGTAATGGTGGTGGCGATTATTGTTTTAAGGTGAAATAGAGCTAGACAACCATCCCATCTTTCCACTAAATAGAAGGAATAGGTACGACCATTTGAATGATGAACACAAGGAGAACAGCCATCAAGGGCATTAACAAACAAGAATCCTTAGTTTCTCAAACCTGATACTGTCAAGAATTGACCAAGGAAATTCAGATAGGAAAAGAAATCTGTTGCATATTACTTTTCCTTTACCTGTTACCTCTGATGATATTAAACATTAAATCGTACTATTTATTACAGTGGTATTTTAGGGCACACAACATCAAAATGGACAGAGGAGGAACGTTGACTGTTCAGTTCGCAACGGTCGTGGAGACCGAGGGGTTATGCCAGACAGGCTGGCTCTGAAGGTGCATCTCGACTATATTAACTGTATTTTGAGTCTGTACCAGTTTGTTGTATCCCATTGTTCAATCCTGCATGTCTCATTTCATGTGTACCATAGGCTCAGAGGACATAGTTTAAAGGTCTGCATTACCCGTTTATGATCGGTCGAATGAAGGTAGTCTTATAGTTTGGTCCTGCACCGCTAGCGAGCGTCACCTGTCCAACTGATTGGCACTCGATAGCTGGAGCGAATGCACCACATTCAGTCTGACTGATTCACATTTACAGTCGCTACGGCATTCGTTGCGAACATGGAACGGAAGTCCAAAGATAGGGTGAAAGCAAAATGGAATTCTAAATAAAGAAAGGAGGAAGAGTGAAGTGTGGGAATACTTCTTAGTAACTACTGTGCATGGTCAATATGCAGGATGTGTGCCATGTAAATGTTGTGCTTCCTTATTGATGTTTGCATCTACTACCTCACATATGAAAGCACAGGTGTGTAAAGTAGGGCCGAATATAGTGCGTCCATCAAATATAGTACCACATGACAACAAACAAAACATTATACAGAAATGCATCAAAATACATATGCAACAGCTTTCCATACCTCTATGGTTGTTTCAGGAACAGGTTCCTAGATCTGCGTCAAAAATGATTTAATGTTGGTGCAGACTATGAACGAATACATATTGTCAGTATTCTTGCTACAACAGTTTATTTATTGAAAGCTGACCTTTCTGATGACGGATCTCCTTGCATAGGAGAAAAATAACTGCACAGAATATTCAAGACTTGCTCTGCTAACGAAGAAAATATTGTCTATTCCAACCTCCAGTGCAGCAGGTGAAAGAAATTTCACTTCAGCTGGTAACTTTACTAGTGACAAAAGGAGCTCGCTTAACCAAGATTTAAATGTATAATATAACTATTTATAATAGTTTATTTAAATCCGCCTTGACCAATACACTCATTAAATGAAAGAAACACTATTTATTAAACCATACATGTTTCGGGAAATCTCAACCATTCCCTTCATCAGTGGTTAGATCAAAGAATAACACAATTTGACACAATCTTTTGTTTTACAATTTGAAGGAGTATAGTGTCCCAATACATCATATCATAGAGTAAAGAGAACTTATGAAATATTATAAAAATGATCAATACATACAATTTTGGTTGAAATGAATGAGAATGGCGCTCATTCTGTACTAAAGCAGACAACACTAATGATGAATATTTGTGACAATGTGAAAGACAATACAAGTTAATGTTCTGTGTCTACTAATGTGACAAGTTAATCTCACATTTTACCCCCTGTGGGTGGGGGACGCAGACGAAGAATATACCCATGGTATCCCCTGCCTGTCGTAAGAGGCGACTCAAAGGGGTCCCAGTTGCTCTTAACTTGGGAGCGCGGGTTAGCGACCGTGGGGCCCTTAGTTGAGTCCTGGCATTGCTTCCCCTTACTTGTGCCAGGCTCCTCACTTTCATCTATCCTGTCCGACCTTCCTTGGTCAACTCTTGTTACTTTCCGACCCCGATGGTATTAGAGCATTTGAGGCCTAGGGAGTCTTTCATTTTCATGCCCTTCGTGGCCCTTGCCTTTCTTCGTCCGTTACTTCATTTTTCGAAGTGACGGATCCCTTCTTTTTTCTCTTTCTCTACCCCCTGTGGGAGGGGGACACAGATGAAGAATACACCCACGGTATTCCCTGCCTGTTGTAAGAGGAGACTAAAAGGGGCGACCAAGAAATGACTGAATCAGAACCATGAAATTACTTGTGTTTAGTACCATCACGCGGGGAACACCATGGGTCGCCTTTACTTGTGAGTAGTACCACTCTGTTAGGTACTAAATAGTTTTGTGATTAGTAGCAGCAGAGAGTGGTTCACCGTGGGTTTCCAGTACCTGTGATTAGTACTGCTAAATGCGGAACACCATGGGCTTCCATCGCCCGTGACTAGTACCATTCAGTGAGAAACACCACGGGTCTGGGCGTTGCCTGTGGTTAGTAATACAATATGAGCGACACCGTGGGTCTTTGTTACCTATGATTAGTACCCACTATATGAGGAACACCACGGGAATACCAGCGCCCGTGATTAGTACATCTAGGTGTGAGAAACACCAAAGGTCTGCGTTACCTGTACAACGTATAATACTTGTGAGTAGTACCATAACGTTTAGAACACTGTGAGTTTATGCTACATTTGATTAGTACCGCAACTTGACAAATACCATGGTTGTACTTTACTAGCGGTAAGTGTCATTATGAGGGACTGTTGACATGGATATTGAACTTCTTTAGACAACAAGCATCATCGATTCAGGATTGTGCTTTGGAAGCAGTCCCTTGGTCAGTAATATTGTTTTTGGGAAGGTGAGGCATTGCGGGTCAGATCCACTGATTGTTTTCAATTCATATTCATCTGTTCATTCTTCATCCCCACATTTTGAATTCTGGTCAGTGGATGAATTTTGTACTTTTAAATTTTCATTGCGTTTTGTCTCATTTCATACCATTAAGGGCCGATGACCTAGATGTTAGGCCCATCTAAATAGCAAGCATCATCATCATCATCATCAATCTCACATTTTTATAGTAAGTGTGTAATTAAATAACTTCAATGCATATTTCATTAAAGTATTTGCATGATGTCCAACATTTTATAGTCGGTCACTCACCTTTCCTTGCTCCTTTCAAGTTTGTTCAACTTAACGTCATTGATACTGTCCATATGCACACCAGCCACCTTACTTCATACTACAATCTGCTAGCCAACCCATTCAAAGTTGACCGTATGAAGAACGAATAAGTGCAAGCGAACAAACTTGGTCTTTTGCAGACCTTTAATGTAGTTGTTAATCCCCCTCTTCCCCCCAGCAAGTTGGGATCCACTGTAAACAAATTCACACCAGTGACACTTTTCCCTACATATCTTCCCTAGTGAAATAAGGATGGTAGAAGCAAGTGCAAGTTTAAAGTGATACTGATGAACTTATAGCCTATCAGTGGTTGTTTTTTGCCTGGCTGGGCGGCTATGGGTCAGCCCACTTGTGGTCAGAAACTACTCAATTAATTACAATTGGAACATGGAATATTAGAACACTCCTGGATACACGTAACAAACACAGACCTGAAAGACGATCAGTACTTGTCACTTACAAGCTTGCTCGATTAGACATTGATATTGTGGCAGTGAGTGAAACGTGGCGATGGAGAAGTTGTGGAATTTGGATCAGGCTATACAATCTTTGGAAAGGAAGGGAGGAAGGTGAGACTGGTTTGTGTGTGCTGTAGAAACACAACTTGGCAAATGCCCTCCAGCTCACTTCCACAGCAATCAGTGAATGGTTTACAACTCCATATACCACATTCATCTAGTCATAAGCTCCCACTTCAGATGCTGATGAAGAAGAAAGTGTTCTCTGAGCACACTCATCAGCAAAGTATCACCTAAGGATGAATTGTTATTGCTTGGCAGTTTCAGTGCCAGAATTGGGTGTGATTATCAGCCATGGGAAAATATGATGGGCAAACATGATATTGGAAAATGCAACACCAGCGGGTTATTTCTTCTTGAGCGTGAACTGTTCAGCACCAATACTCAGTCCCAGCTACCGAATCATTTTAAGGCCATGTGGATACAACCACACTCTTATGCTCAATTACATCATTTCTCAGCTATATGATATATGTGAAAGATGTTCTGATTACCATTACTGCAAGAAATATTGTTGACTGCTGGACAGATCGCAAACTTACAATCTACTGCTCAGAATCTCTTTCTGCTGCAGATTTTTTAGCAAAAATCTACCTAGACTTTCTAGAACACACTAAAATTGAAAATGACAAAAAATTTCACTATATTTACTTTTGGGCTAGGTATGTTGATGACGTTTTTGTAATTATGGATCTAAAAGCAGTTGATACTGCTACCACTCTCCTCAGACTTAACAACATCGATTCTCACATTAAATTTACACTAGAATCTGAGATTGATCAAAAAATAAACTTTTTAGATAACCATCACCAGACACCTGAACATTTTAACTTATAAGATTTTCAGAAAACCAACTCATACTGCTTCCACTATTTTCCAAGATTCAATACACCCCAGACCCACAAACAAGCGACTTACAATAGCCTAGTTCATCGGGCATTCAATATACCGATGACTAAGAAAGATTTAAAAAACTAACTGAACACTATTCGTGGTATCGCAAAATCCATCGGTTTCAATAGTCATTTCATAGAAAGATTAATCAGCAAATACAAACATCGTCCTAAAACCAAACCTAAGAAAAACCCAATTTCCCTACAATTTCTACCTTCATATTTAACAAAGAAATCTACAAAGTCACTAACATTCTCAAGAAACACAATGTAAAACTAGCTTTTAGAACCAGCAATAAAAATGCAGATATTTTACATAATACTACATCTATCAACAGGATTAACAGATTTTTTAAATCGGGAGTTTACAGGATTAAGTGTAATGCTTGTAATTTTTCCAGGATTAAGTGTAATGCTTGTAATTTTTCATACGTGGGACATACAGGGAGGAGTTTCAACATAAGATATTTGGAACATACTAACACCATAAGATATAATAAATTCTCAGCAGTCAGCCAACACATGCATGATTACAACCATAGTTTCACCAGCATAGAGCAAGATATGGAAATCCTCGAAATAGTAAACAAAGGCCCTTTATTTAATATAATGGAAAACTGTTTTATACACTTAGACCAGTACTTTAATTCTAATTATAATCTTAATGACATCTCGGAGAAACCTAATATTTTATTTGACTTATTGTTCAGTGCTACACAAGGTCATGCACCTTTAACCCCCTGTGGCTGGGGACGGTAGAATAACACCCACGGTATGCCCTGCCTGTCGTAAGAGGTGACTAAAAGGGGCCCCAGGGACTCTGAACTTTGGAGCGTGGGTTGGCGACCACGGGGCCCTCAGCTGAGTTCAGGCATTGCTTCCACTTACTTGTGCCACGCTACTCACTTTCATCCATCCTATCCGACCTCCCTTGGTCAGCTCTTGTTCTTTTCCGACCCCAACGCTATTAGATTTGCGAGGGCTAGGGAGTCTTTCAATTTCACGCCCTTCGTGGCCCTTGTCTTTCTTTGGCCGATATCTTCATTTTTCGAAGTGTCGGATCCCTTCCATTTTTTCCCTCTGATTAGTGTTATGTAGAGGATGGTTGCCTAGTTGTACTTCCTCTTAAAACAATAATCACTACCACCACCACTCATGCACCTTTAGAACTTGTGTGAAAGATACACATTTAAGAACTTTAGTATCTGGAATCAACTACCTACTGTTACAAATTTTGACACACACTGTTACAACTGGTTTGGCAGGTAAAGAACTACCAATATGCACACGTTAACCTTGAACCATTGTTAACTTGTCTGTGAAAGAGGAAGCATCTAGCTACAGGTTTCAACATGGAATGGGGTGATTATGAAAATTGTGTTGCAGTAATAGCATTACATAAAGTTGGAAAATCTCCAAGTGACATTTTCAAGACGCTGAAAAAGCTGAAAATCAGTTGTATGTTTGTGTACCGGACCATTGAGCGATTCACTGCAACCGGGACTGTAAAGGATCGTCCGAGGGAGGGTTGCCCACACAGTGTCAGGACTCCAGCAGCAATAAAGGCAGTGGCGGCTTGTATTTCGAGAAATGGGGTGTGGAAGCAGGCTATCATGGCCCTAAAATGAACATTTCAAAAAGCTCAATGTCAAGGCTTCTGTCAGAGGTCCTTGGACTACAGGCTTATCGCTGATATATGCGTCGCGATATACAGGTTTTAATAAACATTGCACAATCGCGTGCATTTCTCGTATTGATAAATGTTGGTATTTCATTTGAAAGCGGCCAATGAGCAAAAGACTTCCGGCCACTGGCGTACAAAGCTGAAATGGCGGGATTTGAAAAAATGTTTGAAGTTAACAAAAAAAAGCTAAAATTGGGAGAAATAATAGAACAATCGGGAGGCGGGAAAAACTGTCGAAAATCGGGAGTCTCCCGCCTAAATCGGGAAAGTTGGCAGGTATGCTGTTACAACTTAAAAAGTGAAAAATGCAAATATTATGAGAAGTATTTTAATTTGCTGTTAGTATGTTGTTCTTTACACAAATCACCAATCACTTTTCGAAATGGTCACCTTTGGTACAGGCTTTGAGTCTTTGTGGCCACTCGTCTATGGCAGAATGGAGGACATCCAGGGGGAAATCCACCACTGCGCGCGTCAAGTTAATGTCCTGTTCATCGGCCTGTTAAGTGGGCCGTGTTGAAACTCTTTGGTTGCCCTGAAAGCTTTGTTGTCCTGATTCAAGCACTCCATGATGGTTTATCTGGTCAGGTTCTCCAGCAGAAAAACATCTCTGCTTTTTATATCACACATGGATTTAAACGAGGGTGTGTACTTGCCCCAATGCTTTTAGCTCAATATGTGGCTGCAGTGCTTTGTGTTGCATCATGTACCAACCCCCTGGCATTGATTCAAGATATCACCTTGATAGCAGTCCCTTCAACTTGACAAGACTTTATTCTGTTGAATTGTTTGATCAGGATAATCGAACTGCAGTATGCTGATGACAGTGACTCACCACCTCTTATACCTGAGGAGCTGCAGCAGTTAGTCATTAGTTCAAAGAGTACATATGATTGTTTTGGCCTCACCATCAGTGCACAAACTATCAAGATTCTTGCTCAACCTGCCCCATGGACTGGCCTTGCAGAGTTCAGTGTCTCTGACTTGACTCTGCAACAAGTAGAACATTTCTCCTACCTTGGTAGCATCTTGATTAAATGATGCACCTCAGAAGAAAATGTGGAAATCAGACTACATGCTGCTCATTTGGCATTTGGTCCGATATTCAACTAGGTTTTTAGGAATTAAGACTTAAGAGTTCCTACTAACCTCATGGTGTATATAGCAGTCACCATCACAACTTTTATTTGAGGTTGTGAAACCTAGACTCTGTACCTCTGTGATGTCAAGAAACTTGAGTATTCTCATCTACAGAAACTTCATTCCATCTTAAATATCAAATACTATGTCTCCAATCTTGCAGTTTTCAGAAAGCATACATGAACAGTGTCTTATCATTGGCTATCAACTTCGGGAGAGTGGGCACATCTGCCGTATGAGTGACACCAGGCTTCCTTGCCAGTTCCTGTATAGTGAGCTTTCCTCAGGCACAGGACCCCACACTGCCCCTTTGAAGCATTATAAAGACCAGCTTAAACCATGTAGGTCACGAACATCAACCATCAAACCTGGAACACACTTGCCAAGGATCACTTGTGTTGGGGCCACACCACGTCTACTGCTGTTGAACTGTTTGAGCAAGAGCGTTGCTGGCATGAAGAGATTTATCGACAGATACACATACTCCCATCAGGTGCAGCCTCATCCTCCCCCATCCTTCAAGTGCAATCTATGTGGACACATGTTGCACACTAGAATTGGCTTTTTCAATCGTCAGAAGTACAAAACAACCAGCATTGAGTGCTAGTGGATTGTAAGCAGGAGAAATTGTATACTTAGAAACGAGTAACAGCCAACAATGATTTAAGGCACAGTAAAGGAAATATCTAGTTGTCATAAGAAGGTGAAGGAACTCTGTATATCAACAGCTCACGTTTCATACATATCGCATCTTTTGGCTGCCTGGTTTATGATTCAGATTTTGGAACAAACATGTATCAAGTGTAAGATGGTTTGTGATTCAGTTGAACAGTGCAGCCCATGGTTGACCAGTAAAGCATATTTGAATATATTCCATTTTCTCAAGAAGTACTTGTATTTGTAATGTGCATAACTTTAAGGCTGGATGTAGAAAACTGTGTAGTCCACTTTTTAAATAAATTCTGTTACCTCGGCAGATATTGATACCCTGAAAAAGTATCTACTGCAAGTTGTTAACATTAACAAAAGTTAAAACAGATTTGCAATATCTTTAACGGTTTACTCGTTACTTGAGGTGAACATCTTAGCTGACTCTGTGTAGAGTGTGTGTGTAACAGGAAGGAAACTAAAATAGATGCGGCAATCTATGCAGGGTCCACATTGCCGAACTGGAACTGGTCTTGGAGAAGTGCTCACGACCCGACATCATCTTCATCCGCAAGCATGGACCTGACATCTATCTGAGTCTCTATGAGAGCTTGGAGCAGTCAAACAACACAGTAGAGAATATTGAAGCCGTGTACACGACGTTGGCACTTCTGTGTGTAGAACTGATGAGCGAGGAGACTGTTATGGACATGTTAAGACTAGTCATTAGTATACAGGTGAGTCTTGCATGTTGTAACAGAGATTTATCATTTATTTATCTATGTTTATTTTTATTCCTTTAGCTTGTTGTTAGTTTAGATTAGTAGCTAGGAAATAATCCAGATTCAAACTACACTGGTGAAAAATAGGAAAATATTAAAAACCTGTATTGTTGAAACATAGATGCTGCTGTGGGGTGGGATGATTGATCTATAGGGTTTTGAAGCAAGCCAGCAATCAAGCAAAATTATGTCAACTGCACCCAACCCCTGCTTCTTAACCCCATGAGCCCCAAATCTCAAAAACATTCTCGCTTGCCATGGGTATCATCAGTAGCATTGTAGCTCTTTGCTATTTAAACATTAATGCTGTTAGACCTCACATCTGTTCATTGGCATTATTACTTTTACCAGCAACACCAGCAAGTTGTAGTTCTTTATGGTCGTACCTACCAACATACATTGTTGGTTCACAACTTTTGTGCAAACTACACATTCTTCTACATTGGCTTAACTGCCAATATTGTATTCAGATGAATATGTCATCACTACTGTACCTGCAGTGCTTTTAACATTGATCTTTCACCTGTGGCTATGTTCATGTAATAAATAGACATATAAAAGATCAAGCTTGATTATCCATTCACTCCTGGCTCCACCAAACATTTTTTTTTTTAAATGAATGATTGCTAATAAAGGTCTGTATTTACTTGCATCTTCTCTGTCACTTGGAAGGACCCTGGTGCTCCGGTCTAGGAAAGCACCAAGCCTTTACTTTTGATAACTTCAACTTCTTTGTCATCAACATCATCTTTATATTATGGAATTCTGTATGTTGCACTTGTACAGTATGTATGTCCAACCCTTGTCCCATTTCTCTTCAGGCTCATGTATGAAGTAAGATAAATCTACATAACAAGGTTTTTTTGACTGGATGCCCTTCTGATGTCAGTCTCATTAGGAGAGTTAATGATGTGATATGTGATAGTAAGGAGGGAGAAGGTGAAACCCAGTGCCGGCACATACCCTACTCCTGTCGAATAATACCAAGGGGTCTGCTCAAACATTTGTCGCCATCCGACGGATGAATCGCCCGCCACCAACAGTGTCATATGTCCTCGCTCCATATCAGCATTGCGGAGAGGTTTGGGATTGAATCCAGTCTTTTGCTTGCAGTATAGTGATTAGAAATTGTATAACACCACATATCCTACCCTGCCTGCTAATATTCTGATGGTGAAATTTTTTTAGACCAACGGGCCTCAAACCAGTTAACCATTGTGTCAGACCATATAGACTTTACACCTTAATGATAATGGCCAGGCAGGCTTATATTGCACTTGTACAGTATTGCTGGATATTTAAACTATTGCTCCTGGATTATGCATTGCTCTAGAATTTAGGCTGCAGATAAGACCAAGATTTCTGTAATGAAATATGCAGATTGGTTTAATAATTGTAATGAGTGGAAATACACTCCCTCTGTTGTTGGCACTTGACCCAAGCATTAAAAAGACCTTGTTGAGTGACATAGCATCACGTGATTACACTACAATGCATTTCTTCACATTTACTTAGAAGATGGAAAGTAAGATAAAAGAACACAGTGAGCTCGAACCCTGCTGTTGGCAGCCCTGAATGAGGTTTTCCGTGGTTTCCCATTTTCACACCAAGCAAATGCTGGAGCTGTAGCTTAATTAAGGTCACTGTCCCTTCCTTCCCTCTCCTAGCCATTTCCTGCCCCATCGTCGCTGTAAGACCTATCTGTGTCTCGATGTGACGTAAAGCAGCTTAAAAAAAAAAAAAAAAAAAAGGAAAACAGAGAAGACAAACACATGTACACTATAATATTTCCGAAATGTTCTGGACACTCTTCTTGTTATGTACTTTACTGCTTGTTTACAATTGAGGTACTTTAGTCATCACAGTAGAGCATTATCCAAAGAATGGGATAGACATCAGAGCTCTGTGACTTTCAGCGTGTCATGGTCATAGACAGCCACCTCTCCAGTGAGTCAGTTCCGGAAATTCCAACCTTGTTAAAGATTGTCAGTATCAATGATCTGCATTTAGGACTGTTGCCCAGGTAGCAGATTCCCTATTAATTGTTTACCTACCCTTTTCTTAAATGTTTTCAAAGAACTTCGAAATTTATCAAACATTTCCTTTGTTAGATTAATCTAATTTGTTGCCCTAAAAATGCATATTTGCCCCAATTTATCCTCTTGAATTCCAACTTATCTTTATATTATGATTTTTCCTACTTTTAAAAGCTCTACTCAAGTTTATTCATCTTCTAATATCATTCCACACTGTTTCTCCACCGACAGCTAAGAACATAATACCAATATAAATGGTCCGTTATTGGACATTATAAATTTTCCAGCTAACTCATTCCTGGTTGCCAGCGTTTTGCCCCAGTGTGCTAAGTTGGGCTCATCAGTTGATAAATAGCACACACGGGACAAATATTTCAGGTTCCCTATGGGAATCAACATCTATATTATCAGCTCAGAACATACCACTTTGTTGAGCAGCTCATCTCCTTACTCCCCAATCTTCTGATCAAGTGATGTCCTTGTAAAATGGAAGCAGCAGGCAGTAACATCAGCACAACCAAGAACCAGCACACCATATAAAATGACCAACAGGGACCGGCGAGTATTAAGAGGATAGTGCAAGGAAACCATGTTGTCAGTTGGAAGACTCCACACAGTGTTGCAAACAGCATCCAGTAACACAACCAGTATGAGAACGGTTCATCAAGATCTCCTCAAATTGGGTTTCCATGGCCGGCAGCTGCACACAAATCAAACATCACCAAGATCATTGCCCGTCGTCGGGTAAGGTGGCATAAAGAATTGTGCCATTGGACTCGTGAACTATGGAGGCAAGTGCTATGGTATAAGAAATCGTGCTTCACTATGTGGAAATCTGATGGATAGGGCTGGGTACGGAGGATGCCAGGTGAGCAACGCTACCTTTCTGTGTGTGTACCATCAGCTGTGAAGTTTCGTTGAGGAGGCATCATGGTATATTCTAGGCCATACATTTCCTGTTCAGGGAGTGCTTAAACACCAGTTGATATGAAACTCTCCTAGACAATTGTGCACTTCCCACATTTCGACAGCATGTCGGAAAGGGTCCATTTCTGTTTCAACATGGTAATGCCCTAGTACATAAATGGCGTCCATACAGGCATGGTTTGATGGCTAGATTGAAGAAATGGATTGGCCTGCCCTGAGCTCTGATCTTAACCCCATCAAACATCTTAGAGATGGATTGGAATGCCAACTGCGAGCGAGACCGCAACATGCACGATCCGCTCTTGACCTGCTCCCGGCCTGCACAAGACTCTACAAGAAGGATGGCAACATACTGTACGAAAACCTGTTGGACAGTCTTCCCAGAATTGCAGGTGTGATAGCAGCAAGAGCAGACATACGTCATGCGAATGCTGTCAGAGATAACTCGCAAAAGGACATCTGTCCAGAAACTTTTGGCATTATAGTTAATATTCTAGACAAGCTTTATCTCAAATTTATTTCTTGAAGCCACGAGGCCATATATGTTAATAAAGAAATAAAATGTCTGAGTAGATGTTACCAGACCATATCGGTGTATGAAGGAGTGTTGTTTCTGGATATAGCTGGTGGCTGGACAACAACTGTTAACAGACCTAGCCAGTCCTTGCAGGACTGGAGTACACTTGTATCCAGCTGTTGGTTTGATCAGTTATTAACAGCCCTAGCCAGTGCTTGAGGGACTGTTGTTAATAGACCTCCATTTGTTGACTTGAATGGAAGAACTTCATTTCAATTGGCTACAGACGGCTATTTTCTGGTGCAGTAGAAGTTGCTATTACTAGCCAAGTCAAGATTGATTGCATAAAATATGTTTTGTACATAGCAGTCTTAGAGGTTGGTGGAAATGGTTCATCTTATTCTCATTAACCCCTTGATGCAGACCTCCATATGCCGTATAGACCTCCTTTTCTTCACATGCGGCCGACCTCCATGTGTGGTATAGACCGCTGTAGGCCTAAATTCATTTTGTTCTAGCTTGTGAAGTTTTCAAGTTGTCAAGATGGAGACGGTATTGGAACCTTTCCCACCGTCCCCCATGACTCATGGGACCATGTGACGACAAACCAACCCTTTCGGGTCACGAACACATGGGACCATGCTCCACGGAAGTCGATAGTCAAGGGACCTATTCGGCCTTTGCCGATTTCCTCTCATTGGGATTGTATCGTTAATCCACTCACATGAGAAGTTATCGGCCATACAGCACAGCCAGGTCAGAGCTACTCTCCCGTTCCTGAGGTCTGAACACGGACTCCTCAGGGTCGAAGGCCGTTCGCGGCATATAGAGGCTATTAAACTTAAACTAACTTAAAGGCCTACAATGAACGGAAGAGGTTTTTGGATGCTTGTTTTTCGGAAAAGACAGGCACAAATAAGTTTTCCAAATCTACTAAGGCGCTCGTTGAAATCTATACAAACACTATGACATTCTTGGTAAACTAATATAAATTGAAAAATAATGAATATAATTACTTAGCAACGGTAAAATCTGTGCTACCATCCATCAGCTAACTTCATCCACATTCCATTAGAACATCTATGTGGATGATCACAGCTTCTAATAATATTTCAGATGAAGGAAAAACTTCCATCCGAACCAACAACCTGATGGATACCTAATTTGACATAAACAAAAAAATTTCACATCCCCAAAGGATGATCGTACCCGTAGACATACTACGTTTCTACCTCTGGTTTTTGTTATCTATCACCCGTTGAACATTAAAAACTGTTGAGTGTTACACAAAACAAAATATAACACATATTACCTATTTACAGTTACAATTACGAACCATTTTCCTCCAAATACCAGTATCCCCTGGGACCGAATCCCACATCACTAAGTTAAACATTTACTTACACTAACTCAACTACCCCAGAGTGGTCACCTATCTTATATCTACCGCCACCAAATATCTATACGTGAATAAAAGTATACTGGAGAAATAATCATATGTTTTACTTAAACCATGGAAAAGAAAATAAGGTTATGCGTCTCCACTAATTAGAAGAAAAATGAAATAAAAATCACACGACCACAGGCTTGACAACGAACTCGTCGCTTACAACAACTATCAGTGAAATTTCACGAAGTCTAAATTCGCGCAGAACAGTACATAACACAAAACAAGATTACACCCTGAAAAGAAGCATATATTTATACAACAACACAAAATATAAATGGCTGTATTTCATCTCGTAGAACCCGCTACTTGTGTGAGCAGTCGTCCTGTCTATGTGCAGTCGAGGTTCGAACAGGAGACTATGTTCGTCTCCATCAAAGATCCTGCAATCAAACCCTAATTTACCCTGATCATGTGAACACTGTCATACAACGGGAACATCTACATTGCTACGTGGTTCGTGGCTTACGGCATATGTGGCAATTACAGAACTCTACTGTCATTTTTTTTTTTTTTTCAAGGGCAAGGCAGCCAGTTAGCACGACCAGTTTCTTCGCCCGTGCCAGGACCTACCCTCGCAAGTCGCTCCCTTCCTCCTGGCTCGTAAATTACAGCGGTCATTCTTTCCACTGTCTGGAAGCTAAAAACACCAACCAGCCGGCTTACGCTAAGACATCGTGTCTATACAATTTAATTCATTAGAAACTGGCGCAATCTATTCATTGCTCAAGCCAGCCCACATACTTTCACTACACGAGAATCATTTCTTAAATTCAATCGTTAACGCACATCAAATTCTCTCATATCTCTGGAGGTCTGGAGTTCGACTCGTATCTTCTCTCCTTCCTAATATTCACCATACGTCAGCCACTGACCACAGCAATATTCCCATTTCTCCGCCTCTGAGGCGAGATTGTGTACCTGTCAGATACTACCCTATTGCTCGAGATATATCGGTATAAAATCACCGATCAGATTACTTTAAGAAAATAATAATAATAATAATAATCCTCTAACCTGTTGCTTGAAATGTATCGGTATAAAAACACCAATCAAATTACATTAAGAAAATAATAATAATTATTATTATAATTATAATAATAATAATCCTCTAACCTGTTGCTTGAAATGTATCGGTATAAAAACACCGATCAAATTACATTAAGAAATTAATAATAATAATAATAATAATAATAATAATAATAATAATAATAATAATAATAATCCTCTAACCTGTTGCTTGAAATGTATCGGCATAAAAACACCAATCAAATTACATTAAGAGAATAATAATAATAATAATAATAATAATAATAATAATAATAATATTCAGACATGATCAAACTCAACTAGTAAATCTCTACTTTATTAGCCTAACTAATGTGTAGGGGGGGGCCGGGTTCGAACCTTCGCACATATCTTCTCGAACATCTTCAGTTACAGCCAAACTTATACACTAGCATGCAAAACAAACTACTGCCTCTACTTTTATGAATTTAGTGCTGTCACTATTCCACATTAATCTCTGTATAGGCACATGTTAATGATCCTGTCACCTGCTAATCCCTGCTCGTCTTATGCAGTCCCGCAGATGAAATTTACGGCATTAACCTGTTCAATTTTCTACTTATTTTCCCCCCTCAAATCTTTCTCAGCACTCAAAACAAGAATATATAGTATAGCATGCGCATGCAGCCTCTAAAAGGGGTCCCAAACTCTATACATCCTTCCTGGTTCACTTCCTTCCCATATCTACTTACATAAATCAAATTAAACAAGGGTCATCCGACCACTCCAGGTAATTAACCTATCAATTACATCATCATTAACCCTATCTTTACATTAACTCTATTTACAAGGGGAAATACTAACATTGGAAGAAAATAGCTTGTTACTCAACAGTTTTGGTGTTTTCTAGCCCCATCCGGAGATTTCGGGGGGCCTGCCATCGGTGCTCACTCCATGTCGCTGGCTCGTGCAGTTCTGGGTTCTAGGAGTTTGATGACATTTCTGGCATAATCCATCTTCCTGGTAAACAGATCACTGAAATTATATTTACACAATCTTGCACACTTGTTGATCACTCGACACCATCAAACTTCCCCTCTATCGTTCTATGACCGATGCAAGTTACGTGATGCTAATTATTATGGATATCTCAGCTAGTCTACTTCATTTTAAATTAGGCGAGTTGAACCTTCATGATCTCCTCATTCCCAAGTCTATCGCCTCCTACTTCCGTGATATAAATCAACCATCCTTCTCCATCAGATCCTGCATTTATCACTCCCCGTTACTTAGTGTGATAATTTGGTCCTGAAATCCTATTCTCAATTTCACCTGGATTTATTTTTATAGTATTTCTTCACACGATGACTGCTTTTCTTTTGAAACAGTTTCCCAAAGTCCCAAAGTTATACTCCTCGAAAAAAATGAGCTCCCTCACTGCTACAGACATCAACCTCGCGATGAGCGTTCTCCATCTGGAGTTTGATCCCTACGGCGTACACAACTTTTCACAGTCACTACCTACGACACAATGACAAATATTCACAGTTTACTTCGCGATCGGATGTCGCACAAATATCTTTATCATATAATTACATTTTCTACCATCACTGCACACTGGAAAACATTTCTAGAATTTCACTCCCGTTTCTTTGTGTCAGTTATTCAGACAAAGAAGAGGTAGTTATCGCTCGCGAACCGACCGTGGTTCCACCTCTGAAGCTCGTTCTCGACTGCTGACTCCCCCAAGAATCTGCAATAACTTATAGCCAAACCAGGAATAGGGGTGGCTAGTGAGCCTCGCCCCCTCCCTTATTTTGACCTCTCCTGGATAAACCTGCCTGTCGAAATCAGCAATACGCTAGATTGTGTGACTATGTTATGCACAAGTGCGCTATGCCATGAGGAGTTGATTATGTTCGGCGGATCTGCCGTAATTAATTAATAAGATCGAAGGGGAAATGGTGAATCCCCAAAGACATCTGGTTTCACCCATCGCATCCGTACGCTAAGCCAGTTACATAAGCTGTTCTCAAGTGCCTTTACCTTGGAGAATCTCTTCTACTATAACTCCTGTTTTTAACTTTTTGCCAATATTATTTCTACCGCTCTGACGGATGCATTTTTGTTAACCAAGCCTTATTTACGCCGAAAATACATTAAAATTGGCCCGATCGCTTTGGCATCGCTGTACGCTGGCATTTGTTTTTCAATATGGAGTCGCTAAAATAGTGTTCTTCTGCTGCTTCTTCTATGACGTGTGCCTAGTTCGGGGATTCTTTAAGCCACCCAGTGGGTGTGTAAGGCGCCGCGCTGGCGGGCGTCCTATTGCACAATCTGATGCTTCTCCCAACATCCACACAAAGAAAGCTTGCTGCCTGCTTCCTTACCAAGCATATCATTTGAAATAAATATTAATTGTGCCGATACGGTCACAGTATATCTTTGAAGATGAAGATTTCTGCTTTGTATGTATGAATCAACCCAAATCAGTGTTTCTTTTTTCTGTTCTAAAGTGTTTGAAATAGTGTGCCCTCTTTTCGGTTGAGAGCATATAGTCTTAAATTTCTGCTGCACCCTAGTAGCTGTATGTTTCATTACAGGATGTTTACTTATGTAGATTGATAGTATAAATTGCCATCTCTTCACTGATATGAATGTTGACATCATCTGGTGAGAATTTCTAAATTCTTTGAATGCCTTCAAACCTCTTACGAATCATATTTACTTAACTCGCTGTCACTTCGAAATAAAATATTCACAGGAACATGGCACGGTGCAGTTTGAATGAAAGAGAAGTCATTAAATTTTAAAAATCAGACTTTAACAGCACTACACCAGACTGAACTAAGCATAGTGAGAGTGAATGCATAACATACAGAATGGGAAGGCATGGTTCGCACGGCCAAGTAATGGACAACAAAACATGCCAAAGTATATGCCCTCTTTCTCATGAACTAATCGTCCCATTAACCTGGGATTTGTGCTAAATTAATTTTGGAACTATTGTTCCCGGTTCTTCTGCTCAAAGTTCCCGAAGCAATGATTACTGTAGTTTTTATTGCATTGTGAATCAACCCAGGCAAATAAAAGAACATCATTTTCACACCGTACAAAATTTGGAAGGTCTTTTCTCCATTACTACAATACAAAGTAAATATAAAGTTTATGAATGTAAGTACATTCTTTTGGGTCTCCACTATAAACATTTTAAAATAATCTGAGCTAAACTGTTGGAACAGTGAATTTTTAAAGAGATAGCTGCATTTTTTTAGTGCTTACATCTGAATCATCTCTGTCCGCTGGGTAGAGTGGTACTCAAATGTTCCTCGTTGCTGAGGGGTTAATAAATAATATTTAATTCAAGGCTGCTTTTATTTTGTTACCAGTTATCCATTTAATGGTGGTATTTGAAGAAATCTTGCTGTTGAAGTTCTTACATATTTGATGATATCTGTATTTTCATAACAATTTGTAGATGGACTATTCCAGAATTTAAATCACTGAGCCAATTACAGTAGTTTGGTTCTGTTGATCTTCACTCTCATTCTTTCAGTTTTGTTTTACTTTCCAAAGATATTTGTTTTGTATCTCTGTTCTGTCTCATCCCGTTAATATCACCGCTAAGAAATACTGTAGTACATTTGTTGTGTGATCTTTGAATTTCACTGCTTTTATTACCTCGTTATGACAAAGAGAAGTAGAGAAAGCCAACAAATTCCTTGTTGGATTCTGATATGACCTTCCATTTGCACACAACTCATTATTCCTAATACACACCGGGCAAGTTGGCCGTGCAGTTAGGGGCGCGCAGCTGTGAGCTTGCATCCGGGAGATAGTGGGTTCGAACCCCAATGTCGGCAGCCCTGATGATGGTTTTCTGTGTTTTCCCATTTTCACACCAGGCAAATGCTGGGGCTGTGCCCTAATTAAGGCCATGGCCGCTTCCTTCCCACTCCTAGGCCTTTCCCATCCCATCGTCGCCATAAGACCTCTCTGTGTCATCGGTGCGACGTAAAACAAATAGCAAAAAAAATCCTAATACAGATGTCTAATATGAGCTATAATCCCTTCTATCATGTTCTTATACCTCAAACATGTATGGCTGTGTTGTATGAAATCATTTGCCTTTTCAGTGTCCAGGAAGACTAATGTTACTCTTATTTTTGTCCTAATTTTTCTCCAATTTTTTTTTTTTACTCTATCATTTTACAACTGTTCAGTTCTTCAGTCTGTCGAAAGTAATTTATGAATAAATAAAATTTAGAAACTACATGAAAAAGATAACATATAACAGAGTTATACCTGAAAAAGAAACAACTTAATCACAAAAGCAGACTGCTGTACAGTGGTTTCTTTTTCAGGTTTAATTCTGTTATGTTTTCTTTTTTCAAGTAGTTCCTAAATTTTATTTATTCATAAGTTAGTTTAGACAGACTAAAGAACCTAATAGTTACAAATTTAACCAGCTTTACACACTACTTAAAAAAAAGTTCTTTACAATAAAATATATTTATATACCCATTTGAGTATATATATACACACACACACACATATATATACACTGAAACAAAAGTAAATTATTTCTAACTAGAAGTATAAGGGGTAGTCAAATGAAAACCGATTGCCCACTACAACGTGACCAGAGAAAGGTTTTATTCAAAAGTAATTACCAAAAGTGTTAATTCATTTATCCCACTGGGAGATGAGACGATCATTTCCAGTTTTGTAGAAAGAGGTAGGTTGCTGACGAACCCACAACCACACCCACTCTTGCACTTCCTCGTCCGACAAACCGACATCTACAATTGTCTTTCTTCCTCCATGATTCATCAGTTTTCCCGGATAAGGCCATCGATCCGCTCTATTACATCAGGAGTAATGGCTCAATGGGCCTGTCCTGGGCGTGCATCTTCTTGCAATGATGTGCGCCCTTCTCAAAATCTCTTCTGCCATTCGTGCACACTCGTAATGGACATGCAGTGTTCACCATACACAGCACCCTCAGCTACCAGAAAAGAACCACACTTCTCTGTTAATCTTTGCTTGCTTCCATTTCTACAGCTGGGCGAACACACTAGACCAGTCCACGCACCAACGAAGACATAACCCAACAAATGCGTGCACCTATGAGTTGTCACTATGTAGTTCTCCTACCACAGCGATGGCAGTATCCATACTTAACAACAGTGTTGCCACCTTTCACGTGGAATGTCTGTTATTGCAGCTGTTCGTAACTTAAATTTCCTGGCCGTTAGTCCTGTTCTTCCTGTGTATTTCTGTATCACCCACAATTCGATTATACGAATTTCTCAATTTCTCGAAGCAAATATTTCCAACCCAGAAGCTGAAAATATTCTGTAGGTTGAATGTTGTTCAACAATAACTGTGCAATACAACATCTTTGGTTTGTGTATCATTATTCTTTAACATACTGTAGTCTGCAGTACATCCTCCCGGCCAACTTGGTATGTTTACATCTATCCACGCCTGATGGGTTGATCACAGGCAGTTGAAGTTGCATGACCCCTCTCCTTTATAAGCGTTAAATGCAGTGGGTATTCTTTGATCCTACGTACAGACAGTCAAATGTAAATTATAGTGTTTTCACAACAATAACTGTTGTAAATAAACAGAGGATTTCCAAGGTGTTTATGGAGGTATGTTTCATGTTCCTTATGTAATGTCTCTTCGAGTTGCAATAATATGTTCTAATTAAAGTCATAAAATACGAATGCATTTTCATAATGGTTAAATAATACTGTATCAACTCGTAGATACATATGATTCGGTTATATATGCTCAAAACAGAGAATTTTCTATATCTTGGAATTTTGATAACTCAAAATTATATTTAGCTCCCGAGGTGATTTGTATAACAAAAAATAAACAAAACTATTTGAATCATGATAGCACAAAATGATATTTATAAAGCATCTGTAAAACAATTTTTATATTTCAGACAAACTGTAGGTAAGTTGTAAAATACAATATGTTTATGTAGGTAAGAATGCACTGCTGTTCAGCAATTTGCTTCCAACTTGCTTTTAATGTCCACCTATTCAATACAATAATGTTGTTTATAGATGAAATTACAACATTCTAATTATATACAGTACTAGTTTCAACGCATTTTTGCATCATCTTCAGCTGTACAAATAAATCGGAAAATAGGCAAATTATATAAAACTCACGATAGATGTTGATTGTGCGTGATATAAAACCCTATGAAATCTACATTAAAACAATGACACATAATAAAACCTTATTGAACAAGTTAAAGACTTGCGAGTCAAACATATACTGAATGCTGAATAACAGTTCACAAGTTGATTCATGTCCCTGTGGACATACAGTAGTAAGCTCAATAAATTTGGTGAGCGATTTACAATAATAAAATATTGTGTGTTTTAAAACTTTTTAGACCTTGTTTCAACTACGGTCCATAAACTGAGGAGTCTTCTTAAAATAACCGTGAATATTGCTGAATAAAATTTAGGTATGACGGAATTCTTCAATATCTAACGCCTATGAGGTGGAAACATATAAATGACTCCTTAAGATGTAACCAGGAACTATGTTTCTCAGTTCAAATGTGGAACCTGTGAAAAATAAATAATAAACACCAATAACGATTCAGAGCGGAAAGTTTTAAGATTCTACTCAATAATGTAAGTGTATGCAAGACTCGCCCCATGCGGCCGTAGACCTATCGTAATGCAAATAACATGCAGTAAACAATGAACAGCTCGGGTCAGGAATGCATACCTGGACGGGACAAGGGAGGGGCGATAGAGGTAGGCAGAAGTAGAGCATGTGGAGGGGATCTGGTGGACGTGGACTACGAAACGAATATCGAGAAAACTTGTTGCGCATAACACGTAAAATTAAACACTTGTTTGGAATTTGAACATTTTTGAGAAATGCTATAAGGAAATCAAAGAGAACTTCTAGTGTCTCGGATGTATCATTTAGATTGAGATTTGCATTGAAATACTGGTCTAGGTGGATATAACAGAATTCAGTAGCATCCAGCAACAGTCCTTTATTTAAAGTCTCTAGTATCTGAATGTCTTGCTCCAAGCTTGTGAAAGTATGTTTTTATTCGTGGACATGTTGGCCTACCGCAGAGAATCTATTATATCTCACGGCATTAACATGTTCAGCATATCTCATCCTGAAGTTGCACCCAGTTTACCCGAGATAGGCGCTACCACATTCACTGCACTGAAATCTATATACTCCTGATCTGAGATGAGGATTGGATTTATTTATAGTGTCTGAATTATGTAACACCTCTGTACTCCTATTATCAGTACGAAAGGAAATCTTTACTTTATTCTTTTTAAATATGTTAGTTACTTTATAAATGTTGTTATTAAATGTGAAGTTTGAATAGGAATTATAACTGGGTTTACCTATGCTTAGCGTGGTTTGCGGACGATGTCTAATCTTACTGATTATACGTTGGATAAAAGAATCTTTACAACCGTTAGCATAAGCTATAGAACGAATGATGTTCAACTTCTTGTTCAAGTCAGTTTTAGACATTGGTAGAGGCCTGAATTTTTTGCTTCAATGATAAACGCGACAAAAAATATTTTGAAGCGATTTTAAGGCATCTTTACGAATCATGTTTCTGGTTAAGAAAATATGGATATTATGTTTGCGAATTAAAGCGATAAGGTCATTTTAAAGCGAAATTCAATCATTTCATGATAAGCTTGATATTACAGTGAAATCTGTAGTGAATAACGAACTTGACATTTTGTTCCAAGATTATGTATTAAAAGAAACGGAAGAGCGAAGAAAGATTCATCAACAGGAAAGAAATATGTTATCATTAATGTTCTGAAAAATCTCTTTATGACATGGCATCAAAGAAAAGGGGTTAGCTCCAGGCTTCTTGCCAAACAAAATATTTGGAATGTTGTTCTTGTGGTGGCTGGTAATCCCACCCCAGCCTGTCTCCTCACGGCATTGTGCAATCCTGGAATCCCTAATGACATCTACAAGCAGCACAATTGACTGGTGTATTTCAGCTTCGTGGTCAGGTAAAATTAAGAAAGTGATCACAGACAGTAGCGAAGATGTGTCGCTCGACAAGTGTTACGGTGCACAGCAGAGCTAAACAGTTGATGTGTGAAGGTTTATACGTTTCGGAAAGCAGTATTTTAATGTATAAATTTTGTAATGTTCGTATCCAGTGGGAGAAAAAAGATACTGTCTCAAAACATTGTTTTAAAAATAAGGAACATTCAGAACGTAAATTTAGCACTCCAACAGTGAAACAGCAGGCAACAATAGAACTCTCATTAGATATGCAAAAGAAAGCCAGTGTGAAAAAATAGAATTTATTCACAAAACAACAGCGATGCTACTCCAAGCCAACATCCCGCTGGAGAAGACAGAAGACCCTGCAGTCCGGAAATGACTTCAAAAGTATGTACCAGGTATGTACAGTCTATCAATTAAACTTCCACAATCAACGATCAGTGATAGTAATGAAACCTTTAATGATTTATTTTAGAATTATATTAAAGCAAAATAAAAGTGATACGGCAATATCTATTTCGTGAAATAACACGAAATAGCGTATCCTTCTCGCGAAATCTTTAAAAAATTAATGCGAAAAATCATGCCTCTAGACATTGGGATCCTAAAAGCACGATCTAGTAGACTAATGTATGTAGCTCTTTTTTGAGCTTGTGGGTGTATTGAATCCTGCCTTACGGTAACATTAGTTTGTGTGGGCTTTCTATAAATATTAAACATAAAGGCTGAAGGTTGTCTATTAATAGTTAAATCTAAAAAATTAATTGATCCATTCTTTTCAGATTCCAATGTAAACTTAATGTGGGTCTATACTATTGAGTTTTTCTAAGGTGGCAGTCGCGTCTGTTATCCGCTCATCTAAAACTGTGAAAGTATCTTCTACGTATCTAGACCAGTAATGTATACTACTAAACATGTTTCCATTATCTATTACAGAATCCTCCAAAGAATCCAAATAAATTTCTGCTAGAATCCCCGAGGCTGGAGACCCCATTGCTAGCCCATTTTGTTTATAAATTACATTGTCAAATACAAAGTTAATTATTGTTAATTAGCAACATTAGTATGTCCATAAAATCTTGCATTTCCAATTCACATAGGTGACTATGAGTTTTTAAATTATTATTGATGATCGGTAGTAGCTTACTGGCATTTATGCTTGGAAACATGTTAACAATATCAAACGAATGTACTGTATGATAGGGCTGTAATTTAAAATCCCTCAATTTATTAACCAATTCTATAGTATTCCTGATTGATTTATTAGCCATGATCTGTAATGTTGTTTAAGGAATTTCTGAATAAACTGCGTCACTTTGTAAAGAGGACTCGGTCTATAATTTATTATGGGTCTAATGGGGACTTCAGCCTTGTGGGTCTTTGGAAGTGCTGTAGCTGTTGGAAGTACCGGGTTCATATTAATTGATTTATTCTTCTCTTGTTCCGTCAAGAGAAAAACCGCATTATTTAATGTTTGTTTTAATTGTTTTTGAAGTAGTTGTGTCCGATTGTTCTTGGAAACAGTAAAGGTCTCATTGTCGAAAAATATTTTGGCTTTTTGAATGTAATCGGGCTTATGCATAATTACTGTCGTGTTACCCTTGTCAGCTTTAGTTACAATAAGTTTTTTGTCTTTAATCTTCTTCCTAAGGTCGAGGATATGCTTTCTTTCGATAAGGGAGGCTTTATCAATAACACCGGGTTTGTTGTTATTATTTGTAAGAAAATTTTTTTGTAATTGTCTTTTTACGTCTGTCCTGACATCATCCTGCAAATCATGCAGCATCTTACGAATTGCAACTTCAGATTCAATCGCTAGTTTAGAGGTTACATTAGCTAAAGTAAAATTAGGCCAGTTGTGTTTAAGGCCCTTAGCAAGAATAATCTTTCAATCCTCATTTAAGTCAGTCTTAGACAGGTTAATTACTGGAGTATGAAAATGACCTATTAATCTGTCATTAGAACTAAGCTTAGCTATAGATTCATGGCTAATAAATCAATCAGGAATACTATAGAATTGGTTAATAAATTGAGGGATTTTAAATTACAGCCCTATCATATAGTACATTCGTTTGATATTGCTAACATGTTTCCAGGCATAAATGCCAGTAAGCTACTACCGATCATCAATAAGAATTTAAAAACTCAGTCACCTAAGCGAATTGGAAATACAAGATTTTATGGACATACTAAAGTTGCTAATTCACAATAATTACTTTGTATTTGACAATGTAATTTATAAATAAAATGGGCTAGCAATGAGGTCTCCAGCCTCGGGGCTTTTCGCAGAAATTTATTTGGATTCTTTGGAGGATTCTGTAATAGATAATGGAAACATATTTAGTAGTACCGGTATACAGTACTGTCTAGATACATAGACGATACTTTCGTAGTTCTAGATGAGCGGATAACAGACGCGACTGCCACCTTAGAAAAACTCAGTAGTATAGACCCACATATGAAGTTCACATTGGAATCTGAAAAGAATGGATCAATTAATTTTTTTGATTTAACTATTAATAGACAACCTTTAGACGTTACATTTAGTATTTATAGAAAGCCCACACAGACTAATGTTACCATAAGACAGGATTCAGTACACCCACAAGCCCAAAAAAGAGCTACATACATTAGTCTAGTAGATTGCGCTTTTAGGATCCCAATGTCTAAAGCTGACTTGAACAAGAAGTTGAACATCATTCGTTCTCTAGCTTATGCTAATGGTTGTAAAGATTCTTTTATCCAACGTATAATCAGTAAGATTAGACATCGTCCGCAAACCACGCTAAGCAGAGGTAAACCCAGTTATAATTCCTATTCAAACTTCACATTTAATAACAACATTTATAAAGTAACATATTTAAAAAGAATAAAGTAAAGATTTCCTTTCGTACTGATAATAGGAGTACAGAGGCGTTACATAATTCAGACACTATAAATAAATCCAATCCTCATCTCAGATCAGGAGTATATAGATTTCAGTGCAATGAATGTGGTAGCGCCTATCTCGGGTAAACTGGGTGCAACTTCAGGATGAGATATGCTGAACATGTTAATGCCGTGAGATATAATAGATTCTCTGCGGTAGGCCAACATGTCCACGAATAAAAACATACTTTCACAAGCTTGGAGCAAGACATTCAGATACTAGAGACTTTAAATAAAGGACTGTTGCTGGATGCTACTGAATTCTGTTATATCCATCTAGACCAGTATTTCAATGCAAATCTCAATCTAAATGATACATCCGAGACACTAGAAGTTCTCTTTGATTTCCTTATAGCATTTCTCAAAAATGTTCAAATTCCAAACAAGTGTTTAATTTTACGTGTTATGCGCAACAAGTTTTCTCGATATTCGTTTCGTAGTCCACGTCCACCAGATCCCCTCCACATGCCCTACTTCTGCCTACCTCTATCGCCCCTCCCTTGTCCCGTCCAGGTATGCATTCCTGACCCGAGCTGTTCATTGTTTACTGCATGTTATTTGCATTACGATAGGTCTACAGCCGCATGGGGCGAGTCTTGCATACACTTATATTATTGAGTAGAATCTTAAAACTTTCCGCTCTGAATCGTTATTGGTGTTTATTATTTATTTTTCACAGGTTCCACATTTGAACTGAGAAACATAGTTCCTGGTTACATCTTAAGGAGTCATTTATATGTTTCCACCTCATAGGCGTTAGATATTGAAGAATTCCGTCATACCTAAATTTTATTCAGCAATATTCACGGTTATTTTAAGAGGACTCCTCAGTTTATGGACCGTAGTTGAAACAAGGTCTAAAAAGTTTTAAAACACAAAATATTTTATTATTGTAAATCACACTTTGTGTGTCATAGACACAGGCACCAGTGCCATGGTTGTTTGATGGTCACTCATTTCCAGTGAGTATGTATGTGTTTATAAACACTCGCCATGTGTGTAACATAAAACAAAATGGAAAACATTGACTTTTGTCCTTCTGGACAATAATAGAACATTGACAGCTGTATCATATTGTAGCAAATGTACATTTCCTATACACCTTTCACATTTTCAGTATAACTTTCTTTACATCCTGTCATCAGGAACGTTTGGAGGATATTAGAGAGATCACACTTTATTTGGTAAGATAGAAAGGATATAGGGTAATAAAGTTATGCAAGAACTCCCACTAAGCTACTTCGAAAGTATCTCTGCTTTGTATAGCTATCGTATTCCCAAGAATTTTATTCCATTCATGAGATGCAAAAACTGTGAAGGAGTTGGTGAACGTGGTAATTCTGTGATTTGGTCATTCAAAGTGTGATGTAACATGCTCTTTCATGGTTTGAGGAGAGAGAATTGAAGGAATATTTATGTTTGAAAGATAAAATCTTTGGTTGAACTGTTCTGGTATGAAACCGTTATTCTTTCTCTAACATACATTTTTCTATTCCACTGTACAGTTATAATTATTAAATAGGCCTGCAGGCTGTAATTTGAAAGCTATTAGTAGCTTTGGCTAGAGGGAAACAATGTATTCATTAACTTGTTAGAGGTGGGAGAGGTTAGAGCAAACAGATTAGTAATAATGTTTATTTTGTGACTTTGCAGGATATGGCCTTGACAAATGGTTCACTCAGCACTGCACAGAAGTACAACCTTCATGCTGTGGTGGCTAGCTTGCTGATCCTTATCCCACATGTGGTGCCCATCTCATCGCTCATGGAGTATGCTGAAAAGGTATGTTAACATGCTACAGAATATTGTACATGGCCATCAGACCTAAGTCACATATAGATGGAATTATGCATCAACTGGCAATGCACCATTGCTTAAGTTTGTTTATATATGGAAAAGGAACACGTCATGTGACAAATACAATGGCGGGTCAGTGTGGGAAGATAGAGGAACAGAAAGAGCAGACAAGGGCAAACATGAAACCAAAAGGACAAGAACAGTCTCCACATCCTCATATGCTGGACTCTCTCCTCATCAGTCCCAGTCCTTCATTCATTTCTTATCAGCCCCTGACAAGCTCGTTTGTTTTCCAGCTTCAGCAGGTGGGTGGGCATAAAAACTCATTGATGGGGGCCATTTTGACAGGTTCAAGATAAGAAGAGGATAAAGACAGGAAAAAGGAAGAGAGAATAAGATGAAAGTAAAATCAGGCCCCCTGTGGGTGGGGGACGCAGACAAAGAATAGACCCACGGTATCCCCTGCCTGTCGTAAGAGGTGACTAAAAGGGGCCCAAGGGGCTCTCAACTTGGGAGCGATTCAGTCGTAATAATTACGAATTACCCATCATAATTACGCCTTTACGAATCACACATCACAAATTACTTTTTTTTAAAATTGATTTTAAAATCTAAGTGCACGAAGTGTTCAAAACGATACACAAGAAATGCTATTACAGCTTGAATTCTCATAATATTATTTTTGGATTTCTCAGTAATCATCTATACCCATTTCCTGTCCCTCGCTTAAGAATATTTCGAGTTTTCACGCGCCGAACGCAGTGTGTGCTTCCAGTACCAGCAAAATAGAAAATAGGCACCTGTGAAGTGGTATATCTTGCGGAGTTGTTGTCTTTGTTCGTCACATGACCAGACTTCCATGCAGGTATGCGAGTTCTTTTGTCTTTGTTTTGGCAGCAAAGTGGTGACAAACTCTGTTTCATTGTGAATACTGTATGCGTGACTGTTGAAGTATTTATTGTGATTTTGGTTGCCAAATTTACATATATTGCTATTCTAGGATATACGAAATGCGAAAGGTTTGAAATAATAAAGCAATTTCTTGCGCAGGAAAGTATGTGTGATGACGTTACCGTGACTAGTGACCCTAGTAATAAACCAAAAATAGTTCAAAAATTTGGGGAGAAATACTGGAAACAATGACCCCGTTTACTGCATTCCTCAAAATCTCATTCACATGTGTTTTGTAGTGTGTGTAGCCACGATTTTTCAGATGCGCATGATGAGGAAGAACAAGACTGAACTCCGTACTGTTTAGTGTTTTGTTAGTGCAGAGGATGCACATGATATCAAAAGGAAAAACATGTAACCATTGCACGTTTACAAAACAGGAACTACAAGCTGCTATGAGAACAACTGCAGTACTCAACAAAATAAATGATCCTTCAATCTCCACTCAGATATGTACTGCAGAACACCTGTTACTTTAGCAGGTAAGAATCATACACTCTTTATATGCCAGTCTTTGAATATGTTACATCTGGTTTAAATGTATGTTGTTCATTGATTTTTCAATAATATGTAAGTTCGTAAGATCTCGAGAAAAAAAAAAACCCTACGGCCGCCGCCGCCCCCCCCCCCCCCTCTCCCCCCAATGCTTTGACGGCTGCATTACGAATTGCCTTTGTTGAAAGTTGGCATCTCTGTATCCTGTCTGACCTCCCTTGGTCAACTCTCGTTCTTTTCCGACCCCGACGATATTTGAGCATTCGAGGCCTAGGGAGTCTTTCATTTTCACGCCCTTCGTGGCCATTGCCTTTCTTCGTCCGTTACTCCATTTTTCTAAGTGACGGATCCGTTCGTTTTTCTTCTTTTTCTCTCTGTCTACCCCCTGTGGGTGGGGGATGCAAACGAAAAATACACCCACAGTATCCCTGCCTGTCGTGAGAGGCAACCAAAAGGGGCGACTAAGAGATGATGGTATTAGAACCATGAAACTACTTTTGATTAGTACCAACTCGCGGGGAACACCATGGGTCACCTTTTCTTGCGAGTAGTACCACTATATTAGGTACACCAGAGTTTTGTGATTACTAGCAACAGAGAGGGGTTCACTGTGGGTTTCCAGTACCTGTGAGTCGTACCCTTGTGAGCAACACGACGGGTCTGGACGTTGCCTGTGATTAGTACCACTATGTGAGCGGCACCTTGGGTCTGTGTTGCCTGTGCTTAGTACCCACTATGTGAGGAACACCACAGGAATACCGGCGCCCATGATTAGTACACCTAGGTGGGGAACACCATCGGTTTGCGCTCCCTATGTGTGGCGCCATTGTGTGAGAAACACCATAGGTCTGCGTTACGTGTACGACGTCCAATACTTGTGAGTAGTACCATCATGTGTGGAACACCGTGAGTCTACGCTACTTTTGATTAGTACCCCAACAAGACAAATACCATGGTTCTTCTTTACTAGCGATAAGATACCATTATGCAGGGCCGTTGACCTGTATTTTGGAGCCCTTTAGACAACAAGCATCCTCGATTCAGGATTGTGCTTTAGAAGTGGTCTCTTGGTCAGTAATACTATTTTTTATGGTAGTTTTTGGGTAGGATCCACTGATTGTTTTAAATTCATACCCATGCATTCATTCTTCATGCCATTTTTTATTTTGGTCAGTGGATGATTTGTCATTTCATTTCGTACTATCAGGAGCCGATGACCTAGATGTTAGGCCCCTTAAAACAACAAGCACCATCATCAGTAAAATCAGGTGGGGTCGGGGTCGCATAGATGTGAACTTGTATTCAGGATGTGGTGGATTCTAGTCCCACCATCAGCAGCCCTGAAGACGGTTTTCTGTGGTATCCCATTTTCACACCAGGGAAATGCTGAGGTTGTACCTTAAGACTACGGACACTACCTTCCCAGCCAGGCTGAGTGGCTCAGACTGTTAAGGCGCTAGCTTTCTGAGCACAAGTTGGCAGGTTCGATCCTGGTGCTCAGTTACATTAGATTTACTGGCATGTAAAAGAACTCCTGCAGGACAAAATTTCAGCACCTCGGCATCTCCAAAAACCGTAAAAGTGGCGTAAAAAAATAACAAAAGCTACCTTTTCAATACTAGCCCTTTCTCATCCTTGCATCACTGAAAACCTTTGATGTGTTAGTGCGATGTTAAACCCCTAGCAAAAATAAATACAGGTGGTAAAAGACTAGGAATGCAGAGTAAACACAGAAGGAGAAAGGGAACCCGACAAGTCAATATAAATAATGGAAAGGGACAAACAAGTGACTAATGAAGTCATATTATGGAGAGAAAGGTACACATAATATAATAAACACAATGACGGGTCAGAATGGGAAGAGTGAGCAGTAGAAAAAGGTTACGGGGACAAACATGAAAACACTTAAAGACTAGGACAATCTCCTTATATTCAATCATACTCGGCCATCTTCTGCTGTGCTGAAATATTATTTGTTACTAAATTGTGCTGTTTGTCTCTTTGCTGTATTTCCCAAAATACAAGTATAGAGACAGCTTAATTCAGCACTGTATTCATCCAAAATTTTGTGCTGCTTATTTGCACTACATTGCAAAACTGTCCTTTTATGACAATCCATCATATCATACATATTGGTACTGGTAATTCAAATGTTCACATTTTTAAATATTGCAAACAGATGCTGCTAAGTGTTCAGAAATGAGAGGCAGCAATCAGTATAAAGTTATGCTGTTGCATAGTGTTACGAGTTAAAGAGCATCTGTTTTGTTCTAATCAACCATGAATGACCACACTTAATACTTGGTGTGTATTTACAAGTCTCTCTTCCTTATGGCACAGCAGGCGGTCTGGCCCGTTGCTATTACCTGGTGACAGCTAATCGTTACTTTCACTTCCCCAAGTCCAGTCAACTTATACAGCAGCTGTGTGTAGACCACTGGATTTGAACACAGGGCTATGGGCTATACAACACACAGTGACTGTTCCTTAGTTTGGCTCCAGAGACAATCCAGGAATTCACAGAGTCACATACAGTGAACACTAAACAGCAACAGCTCAACATTATTAATCAGCAAGACGATACAACAGCGAAAATTAACACAGGTCCATTTACCCTCGCACTCATGATAGCGACCGCCCTCGCTGACTCACGGCTATCCTCAGTCCACAAAAATACACAAGCACACAGTACTCTCAGGTAGTACAGTCTTCTGACCCACAGTTCGTTTTCAGCCCAGCCACTTGCCAGACATTCCAACACCACAACCACAGCTCCTAGTTCAGACCTCGGTGGGACACTAGCAACAGCCAACACCTCTGTCGTCCTCAGCCCAGCCACCAAACCCTCAACACACTGAGTCTCACACTGGCTCCACCCCGGAATCCAACACTGACTCCTAGTCCAGCACCAACATTGACTGACTCCACAACGGAGCCCAACTCTGACAGACTGTCCGCGGCTAGCCTGCCTTTTTATAGCTTGGGTGATGTGAACCAGAATATTCATGAGGTGGCTAGAGGCGGAACATTCTCGTTGAATCTCCAAAAAACTCACAGGTAAGCCAGCCGACGAGAACAATACGTGAAAATGCCAGCCATGTCCTCCAGGCTAGCTGGGAGCTCCCCAGTCAGCTGTCTCATTAGTCCCTTCCTAGAAGTACCCAAAGGGCTACCACAGGACCGGCACGTAACAATAGCAATGCATTGTCTCTCGTTTGTGATTCTGGATTATCTTGTGAACATTTGCATTTTTTAATGTGATAGTACCAGAAAATATTCTGTAATATTTGTGTTTTGCCTCTCTAAACTATCACTTAACATCAGCAATCTAGGGAATTTGGCATAGTTTCCACACAATTTTTTAAACAAGCAGTAGTCCATTATGCTAAAAGTACTAGTAATAAAGGCTGCTAGAAGATGTGCTAGACAAATTTAATGTATGATATTGTATTACATTTCTGCAAAACTAGGTGACAGAATAAAATCTGTTTCAATGAGTAACTTTTATTCTGGTGTTTGCTGCTCTAAAGACAACTCTTTACTATTGTATCTATCTTATGATAATATATAGCAAAAAATGATCATATTGAATGGTACTTTTGTAGTATTCTGGAAATATCGTGAACTGAAATTGTTAGTTTGCCTTCTTTCTTTCTTTCTTTCTTTCTTTCTTTCCTCTATCACACATTTCCTTTTGCCTCCCTCAAATTTTAATGATGCGGCTTATTTTTGGACTTGTATCATCTATTTATTTATTTATTTATTTATTCATTCATTCATTAATCTGACTCCTTGGCTGAATTGTTAGCTTACTGCACTTCAGTTCAGAGGGTCCCAGGTTCAATTCCCAACAGGGTCAGGGATTTTAATCACTTCTGATTAATTCTTCTGGCTTGGGGACTGGGAGTTTGTGTCTGTCCCAACACTCTCTTCACATTCAGGCAACACACCACACTGCCAACCTCCACAGAAACACACAATAGTAATTGCGTCCCTCCGAATAGGGTTGGTATCAGGAAGGGCATCCGACCATAAAACGGTGCCAAATCCACATGTGCAATGCAGTTTGCACCCGCGATGCCATAAATGTGGAAGAAGATGAAGATGATAATGATTTTATTATTCATTCATTTATTTATTACTCAAAACACTGTTCATTTCCTTTTTTCCTCCCTTCCTAAGATTCTTTATTACTGTCCAGAAAGGTTTCCCTGCTGCTTGACCTAATCTTTCCAGGTTAATACCAAAATCTTCCCACAACTTCTTTTTGGATTCAACAACTATTTGTTTCGCTCTGTTTCTTTCGTCTACGTACATCTAGTAATTCAGGTGAACTCATAATAGATCCCAGGGAATCACTGGAGAGGTGGAGGGAAATTTTGAACATCTTCTCAATGTAAAAGGAAATCATCCTGGTGGTGTTGCAAACAGCCAAGCTCATGGGGAGGAGGAAAATGATGTTGGTGAAATTACACTTAAGTGGAAAGGATGGTAAATAAACTCCATTCTCATAAAGCAGCAGGAATAGATGAAATTAGACCTGAAATGGTGAAGTATAGTGGGAAGGCAGGGATGAAATGGCTTCATAGAGTAGTAAGATTAGCATGGAGTGTTGGTAAGGTACCTTCAGATTGGACAAAAGCAGTAATTGCACCTATCTATAAGCAAGGGAACAGGAAGGATTGCAACAACTATCAAGGTATCTCATTGATTAGTATACCAGGCAAAGTATTCACTGGCATCTTGGTTTGGAGGGTGCGATCAGTTGTTGAGAGGAAGTTTGATGAAAACCATTGTGGTTTCAGACCACAGAGAGGCTGTCAAGATCAGTTTTTCAGTATGCACCAGGTAATTGAAAAATGCTACGAAAGGAATAGGCAGTTGTGTTTATGTTTCTTAGATCTAGAGAAAGCATATGACAGGGTACCGAGGGAAGAGATGTTTGCTATACTGGGGGACTATAGAATTAAAGGTAGATTATTAAAATCGATCAAAGGCATTTATGTTGACAATTGGGCTTCAGTGAGAATTGATGGTAGAATGAGTTCTTGGTTCAGAGTACTTACAGGGGTTAGACAAGGCTGTAATCTCTCACCTTTGCTGTTTGTAGTTTACATGGATCATGTGCTGAAAGGTATAAAATGGCAGGGAGGGATTCAGTTAGGTGGAAATGTAGTAAGCAGTCTGGCCTATGCTGACGAATGGTTTTAATGGCAGATTGTGCCGAAAGCCTGCAGTCTAATATCTTGGAACTTGAAAAGAGGTGCAATGAGTATGGTATGAAAATGAACCTCTCGAAGACTAAATTGATGTCAGTAGGTAAGAAATTCAACAGAATTGAATGTCAGATTAGTGATACAAAGCTAGAACAGGTCGATAATTTCAAGTGTTTAGGTTGTGGGTTCTCCCAGGATGGTAATATAGTAAGTGAGATTGAATCAAGGTGTCGTAAAGCTAACGCAGTGAGCTCGCAGTTGCGATCAACAGTATTCTGTTAGAAGGAAGTCAGCTTCCAGACGAAACTATCTTTACATCGGTCTGTTTTCAGATCAACTTTGCTTTACAGGAGCAAAAGCTGGGTGGACTCAGGATATCTTATTCATAAATTAGAAGTAACAGACATGAAAGTAGCGAGAATGGTTGCTGGTACAAACAGGTGGGAACAATGGCAGGAGGGTGCCCGGAATGAGGTTAAAAACCCCATGACCGAGCTCAATAGCTGCAGTCGCTTAAGTGCAGCCAGTATCCAGTATTCGGGAGATAGTAGGTTCGAACCCCACTGTCGGCAGCCCTGAAAATGGTTTTCCGTGGTTTCCCATTTTCACACCAGGCAAATGTTGGGGCTGTACCTTAATTAAGGCCATGGTCGCTTCCTTCCCACTCTTAGCCCTTTCCCATCCCATCGTCGCCATAAGACATATCTGTGTCGGTGCGACGTAAAGCAACTAGCACAAAAAAAAACCATGGCACTACAGCCCTTGAAGGGCCTTGGCCTACCAAGCGACCGCTGCTCAGCCCAAAGGCCTACATATTACGAGGTGTCGTGTCGTCAGCACGACGAATCCTCTCGGCCGTTATTCTTGGCTTTCGAGACCGGGGCGCTATCTCACCATCAGATAACTCCTCAATTCTAATCACATAGGCTGAGTGGACCTCGAGGTTATAAAGGCTAATTTAGGAATTAACTCGATGGATGAAGCTGTGCACATAAACCGGCTTCGGTGGTGGGGTCATGTGGGCGAATGGAGGAGGATAGGTTACCTAGGAGAATAATGGACTCTGTTATGGAGGGTAAGAGAAGTAGAGGTAGACCAAGATGACGATGGTCAGGCTCAGTTTCTAACGATTTAAAGATAAGAGGTATAGAACTGAATGAGGCCACAACACTAGTTGCAAATTGAGGATTGTGGCGACGTTTAGTAAATTCACAGAGGCTTGCAGACTGAACGCTGAAAGGCATAACAGTCTATAATAATGTATGCATGTTATTTATTTATAGTACACTGTAATTTTGGTCATGAATCCACTGAATTGGAGCCTCCGTGGTTCAGGTGGCAGCGCGCCAGCCTCTCACCACTGGATACCGTGGTTCAAATCCTGGTCATTCCATGTGAGATTTGTGCTGGACAAAGCGGAGGCAGGACAGGTTTTCTCCGGGTACTCTGGTTTTCCCTGTCATCTTTCATTCCAGCAACACCCTCCAATATCATATCATTTCGTTAATTATTCATTGCCCCAGAGGAGTGTGACAGGCTTTGTCAGCCGGCACATTTCCTATCCTCGCTGCTAGATTGGGGCTTCATTCATTCCATTCCTGACCCGGTTGAATGACTGGAAACAGGCTTTGGATTTTCAATCCACTGAATTGGTGCTGGGGTGGCCTTTATGAAATATTAAATATCTCCATAGTAAGATCGTTGAGGACATACTGTGACATTCTGATTCGTTTTTTTTGCTTTACATCGTACTGACATGGATAGGTCTTATGGTGACGATGGTACAGGAAAACGCTAGAAGTGGGAAGGAAGCGGCCGTGGCCTTATTTAAGGTACAGCCCCAGCATTTGCCTGGTGTGAAAATGGGAAACCACAGAAAACCACCTTCAGGGCTGCCGACAGTGGGGCTCGAACCCACTATCTTCTGAATACTGGATACTGGCCGCACTGATCCAGTTTAAGGCTGACCAGTTTCTTCTTGCAAGTTCAAAGCCAGGGGGTCTCTTGCATATATCCAGGAAGCCATGCATGCAGACGGTGGTTGTTCTAAATGTTGGGCTGATGTGATGGGGCATCTTTGAGATTTTAGTCTTCTGATTCCCGTAGTATCAGAAATATCACGGTGAATAGGAAGGCAGAGTTGTTATGTATCTTGCTGCACACTCCTGAAATAAGGCTTGGTAGCGACACAGGCTTGAGAGTGCAATGTTACTTAAGACAGGTAGCCGCTATATGGTTGTGGTTCTAATGGTACCAGATATGTCTCAACGAGTCGTTCGGCTGAGGATCAACTTTATCTACATATGGACTGTTCAACCAGACAGGAGCACCATATTCAGCTGTTGAGACAGAGCATGTGAGGGTTGTGGCAGATATCTCCACGTTGTACCACACAGCTTATGCAAAATGTTGTTTCTGGTTTTAGATTTCTCAGCAACTTTAGTTAAATGCTTCTTGTAGGATGGTAACTACTTATTTTACACACAGTGTGGTACAGGATAATGTTTGTTTCAGATTGTGAAAGCTCGACGTGTGGTTGGAGCGACTCACCTTCTGCCTGAGCTGTTGGTTCACTATGATCCAGATTCTTGCCCATCACCCACATCACTGGGTCCAGACGTACTACTGGACCAGGCAGCTGTCACAGACTGCTTACGAGGAGCAGGATTCGATGTCACGAGACTGCAGCAGCCAGGCTCCTTTGCAGGGGGACAGGCTCAACATCGGCACTCTTGGGCTGACCAGGGCGCAAGGAATAGTGTCGCAGACATCCAAGTTGAGGTAGACAGCGTGTCATCCTCTCCAGGATTTCAGAGGGTGAGTAACACTGTTACAGTAATGGTACTATCTAACAATATCCAGTCATGTATCTTCTTCTGGATAGAAGGTGAATAGTCTTCAAAACTAGTCATGTCCCTGTCAATAATGGAGAAGAAGAAAGAGAAAATTATTCTTGAACTGGTTCAGTTGTTATTGCTAATGATAAAGAGAGTAGCTCTCAAACTATTTTGTGTTGTTGTTCGGGTCATCAGTCAATAGTCTGTTTTGAGGCAGCTCTCCATGCTACCTTACTCTGTGCTAACCTCTTCATTTGTTCATGACTACTGCATCCTACATAAACTTGGACCCTTTTTTTTTTTCCCCCATACTGATGTGTTGGCCTCCCTCTTTCATTCTTATCCCTTAAATTTCCCTCCAAAACAAACTGGAAAAAATCCTGGATGTCTCTTATTAAACAATGGAGCACATAAATTTTATCATGAAATAGGTTTCTTGAAGGTGCTACGTAGTATATTGACACACATCTGTGTTTGAGTACTTGTTACTTTATGTAGTTTATTTCATTAATGTATTATTGTTTCCTTCTTAATGTTATTTCTTTTCTAATCCTCCATCACTGTTGTTAATAATCCTAATGAATATTTTGCTTTCGCGACCACATTGTACTTGACATAGACTTTCCGTTTATTAGTTCGTGTTGAGTACGTACAATATACAGTATTGTAGTATAGGTACTAGCAACATATTGATCGCAAATTACCAGTAGATTGTATGAACAGATAGTCGCTCGTAATAACAGATGCGTCAATGATAAGACTCTCGCTGTAACCGAAAGATAATGCACAGTTTAGTATAGGAATTTTGAAGGGACCGACTAATACTGTCGTTATCACAGGGTTCTTGTTATATGCCATACTCGCTATAGCGGACTTGTACTGTAAATATTCTCCTGTTGTTTGGTGATAGACAGGTAGTTAATTCTGGATCATACCCTGGCCTAATGAGCTAGATGGAAAGTGACACTGTTGAACTGGCTGCAATTTCAGTTTAACAGTATAGAGTATGTGCGAGACCTAAGGTATAGGTCCTGTCTCTTACGATACCGTAATTTGTTTCCCAACATGACTTTGCTTCTAGGCAAGTTATGGATAAGCGTTCCAGTTTTAAGGCAAGTTTTAAAATTCAAGTAGTTCAATTTGCAGGGAAATGCAGTGTTTGCATTGCAAGCGGAGGATTTCGTGTGACAGAGTTTAATGTACACTACTTGCAAAAACAGGAAGTTTCATTTCAAAACACCAAGAAATCAAGAAAAGTGTTGTGGGGGTTGAAAAGTGGAAAGCTTCCTGAGGTCAAAAATTAACTGCTTCAGTACATGAAACATGTATAGATAATGGATGTGGTGTTTCACATGAAATACTTCAATTTAAAGCACCCAAAATAGCTCCCAACCAAGACGTTAGCTGTACAGAACTGAAGGCAAGTCGTGGTTGGATAAAAAGGTACACGAAGAGGAAGCGTATTACGCTACAAATTAATTCCTACAAACTTCAATACTTTAAGACATGATTAAGTCTTCCTCGTGAACCGCCGGAATTTTCTTTTGAAGATGCTGAGCAAAGTTCTCTGCGAAATGTAAAGAGATTCACCTTGTTTCCTTGACACGGCATAAGCCCAAAAGCTCATATTGTGTCTATAAGTACGGGCCGTGAAAGCATCAATGTTAACATTTAATACTTTGCTAATATTCAAGAATATGTTGCAGAACATAATAAAATACAATATATTATCAAAAGTATGGCTTTTATTATTTTAAAAATTATTTTATTTCTAATCAGTTTCCATTTACTAACTTCCTTCATGTACCTCGCATCCCATTTTAACTCTAATTTTCAAAAGTGCGAGATATACATGAGTAAATTCAGTATTATTTTAGCTGTTATTGTACCTCTTTTAGTGTAAGGTAATACTTTTGATAATCTGGATTATTGTCAATAAAGTTTGATAAGAGTGTCTAAATTTTCAGTTTGTTTGACAGTTGAAACTTTGTTCACTTACTTTCACCATTATCACTGGATTTCTGCTTCTGCATGAACACAAAGCCCAGTACAGTATTGCGGTGTTTTATAACGCAATGGAAAGCAGCCTGAATTATTAAAAATTCCAAAATAGTGAGAGGTAGAGAGAGAGAGAGAGAGAGAGAGAGTGTGTGTGGGTGTGTGGGTGTGTTTTTTTTTTTTTTTTTTTTTCAAAGTCAAGACGTTCGGAAAGCTTCCTTGGGAAGTGTTGATCAATAATTCCCTATGATTGTTTCGGTAGGATTTATTGAAAAATTTCACTATTGATTGCTGCATTATATTCTTTTTCAGGCTGCTGATCCTGGGTACCTCCTCTCCAAATTCCTTCAGACTCCCACAACCATTGACAGCAGCATCTCTCTTCCTTCCACCATGCGCATTGGAACTGTAAGATTATTTACTGTGTTTGAAACGTTGAAATGTCTATCATTTGGATTATTGTGATAATCCATATCCTCTTCTAACTGCCTTATATTAGTCATGGAATTGTGCGATAGAAAGATCCAGCAATTCTCCTCACTGACTGGGGTCATTTAAGATTTATTTTTATCCCAGTAGGAAATACCTAGAAACTCTTCTTTCATTGCATCCTGTGCTTATTAAAGAAGGTTTTTTTCCTGTTAGGTTCTTCACTCTCCAAAACTAATTTTGAATAAATAAATGTATAAACCACCTGAAAAAAGAAAACATTTGGTAACAGAATTATACCTGAAAAAGAAACAGCTTAATTAAAGGAGAATGATTTGTTTTATTCTTGAAACATCATATTTTATCAAATCACACTAAAATATTTAGAAATGTATAATCATTTGGGGTTTTTTTCTGTTTAAATCCTTAAAAACTTGAAATTTGGAACTTATCTTAATGAAGTCCTCACTTCTCTCCACTCTGGCATAAAATGCAAATTGTTGCAAATCACAAATCATTAAAGTAGCCAGGAGAGGTACTGCAATCCATCAGAGTAATTTATATAATTTGTCAGTGAAATGTGCAACAGAAGGAACTATTGAGAGAGGATGTAAAAAATAGGCCAAGAGAAACATAATCGGTAAGTAGTGCCCTATACGAGTGAACTAAATACTTCCACAAACCTGCACATACCTATAGCATGGTGGCCTTTCCAGCTTCCATATCTCGTACACTGAAATAACCATATATGAAGTCTTAATTATTGCTCATCTGTTTCTCATGCCCTCTAGAAACAAATCCATTCTTGGTCTCATATCCTCATATGACTCCACCGCAGTTGATGTATAGTATTTGATCAACAGTATTCGGACAACTCTCTGTAATAGTAAATTGAAGCCTTGATGATTCTACAGCTGCATTTATTGGTATAAAAGGAGACAGGGTATTATATTTAATCAGTGGTACCAACATCATCAGCTATGAAGGACAGGGCATGTTCTCCATAGGAATTATATTAGGCTTCCTTCAAAAATCTTTATGGTGAACTTGGCTCAAACTCAAGACAAGACCTTTGGAATATTGCAAAGACCAGATCAAACAAACAATGAAAGTGACAAAAGCCCTTAAACCTGGGAGATACTTACCAAGCATCTATTACTTGAGTGCCAAAGTGTTCGAACTAGAGTCCAGACACCAAGAGATCAAACAAGAAGCACGCAAACTTTGGTAAACCCAACCATGTTCTCCCCTGTACGATAAATGCAGTTTATATGAGTGCATGTTTCATGCAAAAAAATCAGCCTGCATATCACCAAAAGTCTGTACATAAAATTTACTCTGTGAGAAGTGAATTGTTAGACAGGAAAAAATTACATACTCAGTAAATAGTAACAGCCGATTACTCATGTGATTGGTTGGTCAAGGAAGCTTGACAACTTCAAACATGAACCCATTATTGTTTGCTATATTAGTAATTAAATCTGTATGGGACATTTTAACCCTTCCCAAGTTCCCTGTGTCAACTATTAGTATCGTAATTGTGAATAGGAAATGTGAAAATACAACTCTATAGCTGGATAGGAAACACTTATTGACAGACGGGGACCATCGGGCGTTAAAGAAGTGGCTCATGAAAATAGCCAAATATTGAATAAAACAACCACCCACAAGTTCCATAGTGCTCCTGATTGTCTAACCAGCACCATGATTGTGCATCAAGAGTGAAATGGAATGGAATTCTATAGTCAAACAGCTGTCCATGAAAAACATTTTTCTTGTGAAAGAGAGGACGTAATAGGTGAGTGACCTCCTCACTAGTTTCTCCGTCCGGTTCCATGGCTAATAGGTTAGCGTGCTGGCCTTTGGTCACAGGGGTCTCCGGTTCGATTCACGGCAGGGTCGGGAATTTTAACCATAATTGGTTAACTTCATTGGCACGGGGTCTTGGTATATGTGGCGTCTTCATCATTATTTCATCCTCATCACAATGCACAGGTCGCACAGACCAGCATTTGGCGAGCCAAACTTGTCCTCGGACACTCCCAGCACTAAAAGCCATACGTCATTTCATTTTCCTAGTTTCTCCTGGCCAATGGAGCCTCCGTGGTTCAGGCGGCAGCAATCCGGCCTCTCGCCGCTGGGTTCTGTGGTTCAGATTCTGGTCCCTCCATGTGATATTTGTGCTGGACAAAGCAGAGGCGGGACATGTTTTTCTCCGGGTGGTTCGGTTTTCCCAGTCGTATAGTCTTATTTCATTCCAGCAACACTCTCCAGTATCATTTCATTTCATCTGTCGTTCATTAATCATTGTCCCCGAGGAGTGCGACAGGCTTCGGCAGCTGGCACAATTCCTATCCTCACCGCTAGATGGGGGCTTCATTCATTCCATTCCTGCCCCGGTCAAATGACTGAAAACAGGCTGTTGATTTTCATTTTCCTAGCCAATACATGAAGGATTTTTAAAATAAAAGTTGCATCTATGTGGTTAGTATTCCACACACAACTGGATATCTTGTGCCTACAAGTGCATTATCAACAGCCATGTGAAACAACTAGTCCTCACCTGTAACATGTAATTAAATGTGTTATGCCAAACCAGTGGAAGGGTTTAATTTGCCAAATGATTGGTTATGCCCTTTCATAATACTGTATTGAGATTTTTTTTTAAAATTTTGTGTGGCTATTACTAGCCGCGTGCAGCCCTTGTAAGGCAGACCCTCCGATGAGGGTGGGCAGCATCTGCCGTGTGTAGGTAACTACGTGTTATTGTGGTGAAGGATAGTGTTATGTGTGGTGTGAGTTGCAGGGATGTTGGGGACAGCACAAACACCCAGCCCCTGGGCCAATGGAATTAACCAATGAAGGTTAAAATCCCCGACCCGGCCGGGAATCGAACCCGAGACCCTCTAAACCGAAGGCCAGTACGCTGACCATTCAGCCAACGAGTCGGACACTGTATTGAGATGTTATTGAGTAAATAAGAACAGTTTTATTAGTTGCTTACTGTCTATGTTAGAAGCCTAGTGTCTGTATCAGCATAACAATGCTCCCTGTCATAAAGCAATATCTTTTTCAGGAATGGCTTCTGGGTAATAAGGTTTTAAAATGAAGTAGCCAGCCCAAAGTTCTGACTTTCAGGTGAATTCAAATTCTAAATTTGCTCTAGACCCCAACGACCCACACAATGAACGCCCTTGCACTGTAAAGCTACCTCCACTAAATTTCTCTGGCTACAGCTCTTAAGAAAGAATGGTCTGCCATTCCTTTTGAGGTCTTCAGACACTTAGTAGAAAATCTCCATAGCTGAATTGTAACTATTATAAAGATAGTATTAATGTCTTGTACCAGAAAGTGTGTCACAGGTACAGTCAGTCATAGGACTGTTTTGGGAAGGTGTCCGGATACTTTTGATCAGGTTGTGTGTTTGCACAGTATCATCCCAGGGCTTAGTAGTAACAGTAACATGGTGAAACTCTTATTTATTATTTTCAGTGGGAGCATAAGAAAAACAATCTGTGCAGGAAAACAATTGATGTAAGTCCTTGATTTATAATTTTTTTGCTTTATATTGTGTGACGTGGATCAGAACGCTCTGTTGCTCACTACAGTTGATATTGTGCACATCAGTTTAACGTCAAAGCTTCTGGAATGCATCAGAGCTGTTGGAAAATGTTGGCTAAGTCTCCAGTTCTTCTATTTCATTGTTACTTCACCCTGTAAAGCCCAACACACTCTGGTCTGGCACTAAAATCATCACAGATCTCCTATACTCCTTGTACACCATGAGAGTATAACACCATTGGCATCTATTTCTCAAATTCCACATCTTTCACGCACAACCTCCTCGAAACTCTTTCCAGCCTTCAGTCATCAACAGTGTCACATTTTGTTGCACTCTCACTGTAGTTGCACATATGGAAACAGTTAAGAATTGACCTAGCATAATTTGGCACCACAATGATATGGCAAAATGGACCTGCAGAATGTTCATTCCCACCACCCCTTGATGCTTTCTGAAGTATGCTTGAAGCACTTTGATACCTGCAGGACACTAGTACAGTCATAAAATAATATTTCAATCTCCTGAAATTGATAAGAATTTAAAATAGATCTCCATTTTAAAGCAAAATGTGCTCATGTGCCAGACATATCTGTGGACATAGTGTAAAAAAGAACAAAATGTTTCAGCAGAGAGTGTTAAACATTCAAATACTTCCAATAAGTCAGAGTTTTGCAGTGTAAAGGTACTTGACTCCAATATTTGAATATAAAATGGATATACAACAGTGGCATTGACTGGAGTACAACATTTTTATTATCAATAAATATTTTTATCAACATCTGTAAGATACAAGACTTTATATTTTGTATCAACATACGAAGGTCGATCAAATATAAATGGGATTTTTGTTCCTGAACATTGACATTTGTTAGGACTGGCCCCGTGTTTCTGCTCTGCTCAAGCCTTATTCACACGGGGATAGTTTACTAGAATCAAGTACTTGAAACCTCTAAACTTGAAGCCAATCCTTTTAATCACGCGGGGAAAGCGCATGCTAACTGTCTTTAGAAGAGCGCGTAAACTTCAGTGGTTTAATATTGTATTTTACTAGTTGCTGTCTGTGAATTTACATTCAGTTTATTGAAGTGGAGATGCCAAATGCATAAATACAAGCATGCATACAGCTAATTTGCGCATTGCTATTCCATGAATTACAAAACTGTCTTAAAAAGAAGAATACATATCCTTTTTTACAATTTGTTGTACGTCACACCGACACAGATACCGGTAGGTCTTATGGCGACGATAGGATAGGAAAGGGCTAGGAGTAGGAAGGAAGCGGCCGTTGCCTTATAAGGGTATAGCCCAAGCATTTGCCTGTTATGAAAATGGGAAACCACGGAAAACCATCTTCAGGGCCGCCGACACTGGGGCTCGAACTGACTATCTTCCGGATGCAAGCTCACAGCTGCGCTCCCCTAACCGCATGGCCAACTCACCCGATAAACAGAAGAGGGTAACTTGGGTTAAAGGGTGGATTAGCAGAAGGGCTTTGCATGGTGCATCTAACAACTTGTTGAAAGAACTAGTGGGAGAGGATTTGTTAGCTTATAGGAACCATAAAGTTTTGTGTTCATAAAATAATGTCGCCGGGCTGAGTGGTTCAGACGGTTGAGGCACTGGCCTTCTGACTCCAGCTCGGCAGGTTTGATCCTGGCTTAAGGTGCTCAAATACGTCAGCCTCGTGTCGGTAGATTTACTGGCACGTAAAAGAACTCCTGCGGGACTAAATTTCAGCACCTCGGCATCCCCAAAAACTGTAAAAGTAGTTAGTGGGATGTAAAGCAAATAACATTTTTTATTATTATTATTATTATTATTATTATTATTATTATTATTATTATTATTATTATTATTATTATTATTATTATCATTATTATTATTATTATTAAAATAATGTTGAGAAATTGCAATATTTGTTTGAATTCCACTTATTAGGAGCATTCATTATTATATACCAACAAATATACTAAAAATCTTGAGAAAAATGCGCGTGCTCTGTTTTCAAGTCGGGGTTCAGATGGGGCAACTACTCCGTGATCCGTGACTGTAATCATATGCTCGTGCTTCCTGTGACTTAATCACAGATAAAAGTCCCGGATGTTTTTGTGTCACAGATATTCTGAAATATCAAGCTCATCTCTACTACTGGAGTCAAGTCAGTCACGTCGTGTCACGTGACGGGAAAGTGGACGCAAAAGTTGACGGCTCGGCAACTCAAATTTACTTGCAAGGAAAGTTAAAACTTGACTGTCCTGACCTAATTCACATGGGGAAAGTTGAAGGAAAGTCGACTTGCTTCAAGTATTTGACTCCAGTAAACTATCCCTGTGTGAATCAGGCTTTAGGAGTGGGGAGAGCGTGCTGTTAGATATTTCCCGCCGTTTTGTCAGTAACGCTCACGATGTTGGAGCAATAGGTGCACCCCTCCACTGCGCAACAAATAATTATAAAATTTCTTGCACATGAAGGAGTTATAGTGGCAGAAATTTGCCAGAGATTGACTGCACATTTCAGTGATCAAACGTTGTCAAGGACATGTGTGTTTGCCTGGCATAAAAAGTTCAAGGAAGGATGAGAACGTGTGGAAAATCAGTAACACGATTGCCGTCCTCGGACCAGCATTACAGACAAAAACATTTGTGCAGTTTAAGACATTATCGACGACGATCGACGGGCGACAGTATCAGAAATTGCAGAACAAGTTGGAATCAGTTATGGGAGCTGTCAAGCAATCATCACAAACAACCTACAGTTTTGTAAAGTGTGTTCCAGATGGGCAATAAGCAATAAGTGCACATGAATAGTTTTACTTAATTACTGTACTGATTTTATTAAAACATAAATTAACTTATTATACTTGTTTCTCATGTTTGCAATTGATTTTGTATAACAACACTCCAATGTTTAGGATGTACATACTTTCATACAATCAGTCATCATCATTGATCTGCATCTAGGCCTGTTGCCCAGGTGGCAGATTCCCTATCACTTTTTAACCTAGTCTTTTCTAAAATGATTTCAGATCAATAATTTAGCCCTGGAGGCAAGACTTTCACACGTGCGGAACGACTGTCATTTGTTTACATGCTCGCAGCCTTCTCGGGAAGGATGTTGTCAGGCGGTGCTCAACACTGCCAACCTCTCTACTTATTACTTAGGAACGAATGAGAGTGGTACTTTGATAGGTGGTGGTGGTGATTATTGTTACACCATTGGTCTGGACTGGTTCTTGCCATGCGGACGGTTAGAATAGGACCTGGACAAGACCAGTGATATAGAGACAAGCAAAGGGGTTAGGTTAGAAGCCGCAAAGCGGCCTTAGGCCTCTAGTTTCATGTGGAAACACGATTGGTCTGGACTGGTTCTTGCCCTGCGGACAGTTAGGATAGGACCTGGACAAGACCATTGGTCTGGACTGGTCCTTTCTGTGCGGACGTTTAGAATAGAATCCGGACAAGACTTGTGATATAGGGACAAGCAAAGGGGCATTTTTATTGTGCTAGGGTTGGTGACGAATTACGATTATCATAATTGTGGGGAGTGAGATCACATGCCACTTTACATTGGCCAGTAGGAAAGCAAGTAGCTACTTCAGCAATGAAACTCATTAGGTTATAAAAGTAAATGTACTTCTTGGGGCGGCATGGTGGGTTCCTGGACATCGCTATGAACACATCTCTCCTCTGAGATGCATTCCAAGTAAGATTTCATTAATTTCCAATTACTTATAATGTTAAAAAAAAATCTTGTTTCAGGGCTGGAGTTTTACCATGAATATTTGCCCCAATTTGTCCTGTTGAACTGTCATCTTCATACGTTGATCTTTCCTACCTTTAAAAGCTTCATTTAAGCTTATTCATCTACTAATGTCATTCCACGCCATCTCTCCCCTGACAGTTCGAAAAATACTGCTTAGTCAAGTAGCTCGTATTCCTTACTCCTAAGTCTTCCCAGCAGTAGCGGCGATTAGTGGGGGTCCAATGCCCCCCTTGGCCCCCACATTGTGGAGAAAAAATACATTTTTATTCCATTTTAGCCATTTCTGGCAGTCTCGCTCAGTAAATGTGGCTGTATAGTTCTATCTAGTGTCTTTATTAATGTGTAGTCAAATACTAAATGACATAATTATATAATCACGCCAAACTTCTGTTTATGGAATGCATGTGTAGGCCTAATTATTGTCCCTTAGGTGAAAGTTCTATTGTATAGTACTGATATTATGGTATTAAAGTTGGTAGACTCAACCCAGCCCAGAGAGCATTAAAAAACTTACCATTTTGTACCTACATTTTTTCCATATTTTATGTCCTCCGCGTCCTATAGCCCTTAAATCTTGGAACTTTGTGCTGTCTGTACTTTTTTGTGCTCCCCCACTTCTAACTCCCAATTACTGCTACTGCTTTCCATTCCACTACTTGCAACATTTTTGTAACACTACTCTTTAATCAGAAATCACCAGAACAAATCGTTCTTCTTTGAACCTTTTCCATTTCTCGTATCAAGTATTACTGGTTTGGGTCCCATACACTGGAACCATACTCTAATTGGGGTCTTACCAGAGACTTATAAGCTCTCTACTATACGTCCTTTCCACAAGCCTTAATTACCCTCGTAACCACATGAAGAGATCTGTAACCTTTATTTCCTACCCGTTTAATGAGAATACCCCAATGAAGTTTTGCCATCATACCATTTTCTGCTGTCCATCTCACAGCATTGTTGAGGTATTTTTTGCAGTCTCTCATAATCCTGTAACTTATTCACTGCTCTGTACAGTATAAAATCATTCTCAAAAAGTCTTATATTATTTATATAACTGATAGCTAAGTACCACATACGAAAAAGCTACGGTTTCATAATTATCTTTAAATTACTGATTGCTTTGTGAAGTAGTGTCATGCCTGCATCCAAGCCCAGAGGAAGTGCTGCCAACCCTAGCGTGGAGGACACCATTCGGCGCGTACTCCAGGAGCCGGACGTAGCGAAGGTGCTAGCCAATGCGATTGCAGCCAGCATAGAAACTAAAATTTTAAATAGAGTGGAGGAGGCACTGTCCGAGTTCAAGACTTTGAATGAGGAACTTATAAAACAACTCAGTTTAAAGGACAGTGAAATTGAACAATTGAGGCAAAGCTTGGAGGAGCCAAGGACATCGTCTAAAGAAGAAATTATCTCTCGGACTGATGACCTCGAGCAGTACCAAAGGAGAGACAATCTGCGAGTGTTTGGTGTGCCTGGGACTGAAGGGGAAGAGACTGACCATCTTGTACTGGATGTTGCACGAAAAATAGGAGCTGACATTCAGTTAGCCGATATTTCGCGCAGCCACCGTGTTGGTCCGAAGGCGGGGCAGAAACCTCGCCCGATAATAGTTAAATTTGTGTCATACAGAGATCGCAGCAGACTGTTTCATAATAAGAGGAAGCTTACTAAGAATAAGAGGGAGTGGAGTCACCATCCGGGAAGATCTGACGACCTGCCAGCTGAGCATCCTTCGTGCAGCAGTGGAGCTCCACGGACTGTGTAACATGTGGACCAAAGACTGCATGGTCATCATTCGGAAACCAGACGGCAGCAAAATCCGAGCAACACGGATGGAACACATCACATTGTAAATATTAAGATAACATTATTTTCCATAGTTATGAAACTCCGTTGCCCACTATTCTGAACTGTAACTTTGAAATTTGAGTATTACTATATTTGTATATACATTTCCTATTTGTAACACTTCATTTTTAATTTTAATTAACTTTTGAATTTAACCAAATACGTGTATTTGCGTTCTTATTTTTTATGATTAGTATTAATGTAATATTTTTTAAATAGTTTCAATACTTTACCAGTAATATATACTTCATTAATTTAAGACAAGACACCCCTAGTTTAGTTGTCCTTTAAAAATATTAGGTAATTTTATGCACAGTTAATTCATTACCTGCACCCTTGTACTTCAGTTAACGATAATTTTCTCCTAGCCCTTAGTGTTTATTTGTCTATTTTGGTGATTTACATTCTACCAAGTTGGTTACTGTCACGAGTCACAATGGACATTCCTCTGACGTCACCTGTTTATCTCAGCAGCCACCAGGCCATGTACCCTCTCCTTTCCTTCCGCTGTCCCCGCTCCCCCCACCCTCTAGTTCCAACCCTGACCAAAGTACCGCTAACATTCTTAAGAACTTCGTCTCGCAGCATCCTAGAGCGCTTCACGTCTGTCATATAAACGGCCAAAGCTTATTAGCTGCCAATCGAATGGATGAGCTTACAGAAATATTTACCCCAGTTGTTTTTCATGTCCTACTAGTGTCTGAGTCATGGTTGACAGATAAGAGCCCGTCTTCTTTGTGTCAACTTGAAGGCTACTCGCTTCTGAGAAATGACCGCACACACAAGCGAGGTGGAGGGGTATGTGGCTATTTCTTAACCAGCCTCAAACCCAAAATGTTAGGTCATTCACCAGGCAGGTATGAGAGAAAACCAGAATACATGTTCGTAGAAATAACAGCGAACGGGATTAAAGCACTTGTAGGAGTAGTTTACAAACCTCCGAATATAGGCCACTTAGAAGACTTTGAAGCTGACTTAACTGAACTGCTGCCAGACTACCCCCACACAATAATTATGGGAGATTTTAATACGGACATAATTGACGTAACTTCTCCCGAAACCATGCGACTTAAAACATTGTTTCAATCCTATAATATGGACATCTTGCCTCTCTCTCCAACTCACCACACATCTCATTCGCACACTCTGTTAGATCTTTTAGTTACCAGCAATTCAGACAGAATTCTCAATGTTGGTCAAACCTCTGTACCTGGTATTTCTGCACATGACGCAATATACATCTCGTATGACCTCCGGCCACCGAAACGCTCCCAGAAATTTATTACCTATCGACCATTGAAAAATATAAATAAAGATAGACTCTTCCAGGACGCAAGCAACATACCCTGGCATAACATAACGACATATAACAAACTAGACGACAAAGTCGCTTTCTTTAACAGCAAAGTAACGGAATTATTTGACAAGCATGCCCCAAAGCGGCGAGCGAGAATATCTAAAGAACCCTCTCCGTGGTTAAATGACGACATTAGACAACTAATGAAACAAAGAGACTGCGCCCACAGACAATACAAAAATGACCCTAGTGTACAAAATTTTGACGAATATAGGAAGTTAGAAAACAAGACAACACAACAAATACGGAATGCTGAACTGCGGCACGTTTACAGTTTAATTACGCCTAACGGTAGAACAGCGACGACATTGTGGAAATCTATTAATAACCTTGGACTTACGAAGAACAAAAACAGACGAAATTACAGTACCTCTCGAGGCTCTTAACGAGTACTTTATTGCTAGTTCCTCCGCAGTACGACCTGTCGACAAACAGAAACTTATGAACCATTACGATACACACCCCACCCCTGACAGAGATAAATTCTATTTCAGTCACGTGACACCCCTCGAAGTCAGGAAAGCAGTCCTTAGGATAAGCACAAAAGCGAAAGGAATTGATGACATTGGGACTGACATGGTGAAACTAATTCTTGATTTTATATTACCAACTTTAACCCATATAATCAATTTCTCTCTTCTATACTCCACATATCCAACTCTCTGGAAGAAGGCTATTGTGCTACTTTTTCCGAAAAGTCAAACACCTTCGAACGAGGGAGACTATCGTCCAATATGTATTTTATCAGCTTTATCTAAAATCTTAGAATATATAGTCCATAAACAAATGTCAGAGTACCTTCAAACGCACAATCTCCTTAATCCTTTCCAGTCCGGTTTCCGACAAGGACATAGTACAACTACAGCCTTACTCAAAGTGAGTGAGGACGTTCGACAGGAAATAGACAGAGGACGAGTCACAGTTCTAGTACTACTAGATTACAGTAAAGCTTTTGACAGCGTAGACATTGACATATTACTTGTAAAACTGAAGGCTCTACATTTTTCTCAAAGTACAATTGCTTGGATGCATTCCTATCTTTACGGACGTCAACAATGTGTGAAAGGTAATAATGGAATTGTTTCATCGTGGCGTCACGTGAATAGAGGAGTCCCTCAAGGCTCTGTACTTGGACCACTTCTTTTCACACTCTTTGTGAATGACATATCATCGAATTTAAGACATTGCAAATACCACATGTACGCTGACGACCTTCAACTCTACACAGACTCTACAGCACACGACCTTCAGGAAAATATAGACTTACTAAACATTGACTTACAGACTGTTAGTGAATGGTCTGCTGCCCACGGCCTGCAATTGAACCCTACAAAGTCACAAGTAATCCTTCTTGGCCACCAAAATCAAATGGCAAGTATCAGTAAACGTCCATTGCCGAGAGTAATCCTTCAGAATGTTGCAATTCCTTTTGTACCACAAGTGAAGAACCTCGGCGTTATCATGGACGAACGCATGACTTGGTCTGGACATATCTCGCATATCTGCCAGAAGGTTTTCTCTGCTCTTCATTCTTTATATAAATATAAATACATATTTCTGATAAAACTTAAGCAGAAATTAATCGAGGCTCTTGTAATGCCACATTTCGACTATTGCGATGTTGTTTTCAATGATGTGAGGCCACTGCTGTCCCTAAGGCTACAACGCGCTCAAAACGCATGTGTGAGGTATATATGCAATCTAAGAAAATATGACCACGTGTCATCATCTTTCCTAGAACTAGAGTGATCGCGACTCCACGTTCGTCGTAATCATCATACTCTGTCTCTCCTCCACCGAGTCCTTACTACATCTTCCCCAACTTACCTTTCTTCGCGTTTCCATTATTTCTCAAATGTGCATAACAGAGGTGCACGGGCTCAAACATCAAACCTGCTCGTTATTCCTCACCATCGAACTGCAACATATAATAACTCATTTTCTGGGTTTGCCGCCCGAGAATGGAATCGCTTACCGGATGACGTCAGAGGAATACCAACCACCAGGTCATTTAAAAGAGCGTTAAGAGGTACAACAGGATACAAATGAACTGTGCATTTCTAGTCCTTTACTGATGGTGTTAGTACATTATTACTACTAGCTATTATTATTATTATTATTATTATTATTATTATTATTATTATTATTAGGCCTATTATTATTGTTGTAAGTATGTTTATCTCACTGGGGTGGAATTTTATTTCTGTTATAAAATATTTAGATTGTCTTTAACTGTGCTATACTTAGCATTAATTATGGTAGTGTTAACTTTGATTCTATGTACAAATTGGTTTAGTGTAAGAGAAGGCCTAATGGCCTTAACTACGCCAATAAAGACATTATGTATCTATCTATATTATACGCCAACAGCTTAAGTGGCAGTAGGTGTGCTTGCCTTCAATGCTGTCTATAAATTGTACTCGTGGTCTTCTTTTGTTCCTTCTACCTTCCAGCTTCCCTTCAGACAGGGTGGTACACCAGTCAGAATGACGAAGCAAGTGGCAAACAAAGCTGTTTTTTTCTCCTGTTTGAGGTTTCAACAAGGGTGCATGTCTAATTTACTTTCTTGAGAACTTCATTGCTTTTGACTCTAGCAATCCAAGGTTATCTTAGGAGTAAATTCCAGAACCACGTCTCGGATGTCCAGATTTTCAATACTTTTGATTTTCCCAGGGTCCATAGCTTACATTACACCATATAAATATTTTCATGAAGTGCTTTCATGCCTCCATGTAGGTGATCTTAGATGTTTGTAGACACTTCTTTTTTGAGAAAGCTTCCTTTCAATGTATAATTTGGGTGTTCACTTCTCTCGTACATTTTCCCTCAGATATGATCAGATGTGATACATATGAAAACATAAATATCCAATAATATACTGTCATGTGGGACCCCACTCTTAATCATTACTGGATCACATAATGTTTCACCTTCTCTGATTTTCTGAGTTATATTTTCTAGAAATTTAACCACCCATTCAACCGCTCTTTTGTCTAGTCCAATAACCCTCATTTTCACCTGCAGTCTCCCACGATCTACCCTATCAAAAGTCTACGATAGGTCAACAGTGATACCTCCTGAATCTAAAATATCTGCTATATCTTGCTGGAATTCTTGAAGTTGAGCCTCACTGAAATAACCTTTCCTAAACCCAAACTGCCTTCTATTAAATCATTTGGTAATTTCCCAAACCTGTCTAATCAGAAAGAATGCTTTTCCAGAGCTTACAAGCAACACATGTTAACCTGAATGGCCCATAAATCATTTGCTTTATGTTTTATCACAATTTCCTTTATAGCAACTATACTGTAGCAACTCTCCACTCATTTGGTATAGTTCCTTCATGCAAACAGTAATCAAATGTTTCAGATATGGCATTATATCCCTCTGCATTGCCTTTAGTATGCCCCCAAAAATCTTATTAATTCTAGCTGCTTTTCTAGCTTTCAACTTGTGTATCTTTTTGTCATCATCATCATAATTCCACTCCAGTCACCTGGGTGTGGTTAACAAGCCTCCTCCACTCCTTTCTGTCGTTCTACTTTTCCTGCTCCATTACTTCCGCCACATCCAATCCAGCTTCTCTAATGCCCTTCCAAATCTGATCCGTCCACCTTCTTCTCAGTCTTGCAACTGGTCTCTTTCCCTTAACTTCTCTTTCCATTTCCGTTCTTGCTACCCGTTCCTTTCCCTTTTTATATGTCCGAACCATCTCAGTCTTGCTTTCTTTATGTTCTGTACTTGACTTACTTGACTTAATTCCTGTTGTTCGTCGTGGAACATAGGACATCAACAAAACATCTCTATCTGATCCTGTTGCTAGCCAACCTCTTCACCTCCCTCCAGGTCTTCTTCCATTGCCACCATGTGTACAGATCTTTGCCACGTTTGTTTGGGCCTTCCTCTCCTTTCCTCTCCTCCTTTTACCTTGCGGGTTCCAATCCAGTGCCTCTTTCTCAATTGCTTCATTCCCTTTCCTCAACGTATGCCCTATCCGTTTCCATTTCCGCTACTTTATCTGTATGGCCATCTCGGTTTCACCCGTCCTTCTCCATAGTTCATGATTGAAGATTACTTCTGGCCATTAGATGTTAAGAATTTTCCTTAAACAGCGGTTGACAAAGGTCTGCAACTTGGAGGTAATCACTTTAGTCACTTTCCATGTCTCGGACCCATATAGTAGAACAGCCTTGACACTGCTTCGGAAAATGCGAAGTTTGGTTCTGATAGATATTTTGTTATTCTTCCATACCGGATAGAGCCGAACAAAGGCACCGTTTGCTTTTAGTGTACGTTGAGAAACATCCTGTACTGCGCTCCTCCATCTTTGGTGACTACACTGCCCAAGTAGGTGAAACTATCCACATCCTCTATAGGTTCATCACTGAAGACAAATGGGTCTAGTTTGTTGGTGTTCATCCTTAGGGCCTTGGTCTTCTTTGAGTTGATCGTTAGTCCCACCTTTTTTCCTTCTTTTACCAAGTCTTCAATCTTTGATTGCATTTCACCATGTGCCTCAGACAGGAGACACACATCGTCAGCGAAGTCTAGGTCTTCTAACCTATTAGCCAATCCCCACTGGATACCACATTTCACATTTCACGTTACATTCCGCATTACCGCATCAATCACCAACAGGAACATGGTTGGCGAGACGATTCAACCTTAACGTACTCCTGAACATACAGATATAGGCTCAGATACACGGCCCTCATGAATGACTCTGCATGTATAATCACGGTATGTTTCCTGAATGAGGTTGGTAATTTGTGATATCGCTTCACTTCCTTCCACATAGCTTCTCTGTTGATCAAATCAAAAGCTTTTTCAAAGTCTATGAACACTGCATAGAGGCGAGATGACCACTCAGCACACTGCTCCAGAATTATCCTCAAGGTGTTTATTTGGTGTACACACGAGCGATTCGGTCGCAATCCTGCCTGTTCCTGTCGGAGCCTCAAGTTGATATACTCCTTAATTCTGTTCAACAGAACCCTGGTGGAGACTTTGCTAGGGATTGAAAGAAGCGTAATGCCCCTCCAGTTGTTACAGTTTGACATATCGCCCTTCTTTGGCAACTTCACCAGCAACCCACATTTCCAATCTTTTGGCATTTCTCCATTAACCCATATCTTCTCAAATAGCGGCTGCAACATATTGGCAGTGGTATCCAAATCAACCTTCATGACTTCTCCTGGAATATTGTTGTCAACACCTGCTGCCTTACCAATATGCAACTCTCTCAATGCCCGCTTGATTTCCTCCACTGTTGGAATGCAGACTTTAATCCTTGGGTCAGGCTGGGTTTCTTCCTCTTCTTCCCCTTCTCCTGCATCTACTTGCTACTCCAAGGAGTGGTTTAACACTGCAGAGAAATGTTCCTGCCATCACTTCAGTTGATCCTCGGAGTTTGTTAGATGGACACCATCTTTGTTTCTGACTGTACGGTTTTTCTGCATCTGCTTCCTTGCCAGAACTCTGGTGATGGTATAGAGTTCTCTAAGATTTCCCTTTCTGAATGCCTCCTCTGATTGTTGAGATAGGTCATCTGTCCATTTCCTTTGATCTCTCCTCACACATCTCTTTACTTCCTTATCCTTTGCAGCATATTTGGATTGCCATTCTGCCTTCCTTGCTCATGTCTTACATGTATTCATTACTTCCTTTATCTCTTTCCTTTGTCTGATAATTTCCCATGTCTTGCCAGTCATCCAGTCTTTTTTCCTCCTGTCCTTGAAACCCAGGATATTTTCCCTTACTTCAGTAAATACAGATGTAGTCTTCATCCACTTTTCCTCAATAGTTTCATCCTCCACCTCAGTGAGTGCTTGGAATCGATTCTTTAGTTCTATCCTGAAGGCTTCTTTCACATTTGTCATCCCTTAGATTTCCAACATCATATCGCTTCCTTATCTCCTCTATCCTTCTCTTTTGTGCCTGGCTCTTCATTCTAAAGGTAGCCACAACAAGATGGTGATCACTACCAATGTCCGTACCTCTCTTGTTCCTCACATCCAACAATGAACTCCTCCACCTTCGTCCAATAGCCACATGATCTATCTGGTTTTCTCTCCTATGATCCGGTGATACCCATCTCACCTTATGGCAGTCTTTATGTGAAAATATAGTACCACCAATAACCAAATCGTGACTTGCACAGAAGTCCACAAACAGCTGTCCATTCTCATTTTGTTCTCCTAAACCATGCCGTCCCATAATATGTTCAAGTCCTGGGTTGTCCTGTCCCACTTTTGCATTCAAATCTCCTCCAACTAGGATGATATCCTTCCTTTTCTGTTTCTTAACCATTCTATTAAGATGTCCATAGAACGCCTGTTTGTCTTCCTCCTCCACCGACTCTGTAGGTGCATAGCATACTACCAACACAATGTTTCTAATATTGGTCTTAAAACGTGCCACTATTATCCTTTCCGCCAGTAGGTACCACTCCATAAGGCTCCTGTTGGCCTCCTTATCCATTAATATACCCACACCTCCATAACTCGCTCCGTCGCCCTCGGGTCTTTCAGAGTATACAAATGTAGCTCCATCATGGGTTGCCAATTCCCCAAACTCGCTCCATCTTACCTCACTCAAACCTAGGATGTTCAGGCCATAACTCCTCATACATGCCACTGCCTGTCGTAGCCTTCCACTTGCCTGCAGAGTCCTCACATTCCATAGCCCAATTTTCATTAGCCCTTTCAAGCCAAAGGTCGTCATCTTTGGATCAGTCCGGTTTCTCATTGTTGATGTTTCTGTAATAAGGTAATTTAAGGTTGTGCGAGTTATTGGCCCACAGCACCCGAGCTTGGCGGTAGGGCTGCCACCTACGCCTCCAAACCTGCTGTTTTCTGTTGGGGTAGTCTCCCTTAGCCTTTGAAGATCCCTCTTCATCACAAGGCAATGGTTTTCCTCTTTATTTTACCCCAAGAGGAAGGGTTGCCCCTCCTCCAACTTTGCCGTACCAAAGGTCTCCTTCTCCGCCTCAGTTGCCGTTAAGGACTTCACCAGAGCCCCGTTAGCCGTTACTTTTCAGGGTTCCTGTAAGGCCTTCACAGCTACTGTAGCGGTCCTGGGGCACACAAGGTCCCCGCTGTACTTCACCCTTACAGGCTATCCCCTTCTTCGTACCGTTGCCCGTCCCCTACGACGTGGACAAGGGGTTGGACTTATGGGGGACATTTTCTGTACTAACGGTTCTATATTTAATTCTTCTCTGATTTTAATATTTTGAATTCTATCTCTTCTTGTCTTTTTAACCGACGTTCTTAAAAATGTCATTTCTACTGCTTGGATCTTACTATCTTTTCTCTTATTAGTTACCAGCGTTTCTAGTCCGTATGTTACAATTGGTATGAAATACTGTTTTCATAATGTTAATTTTGTTCTCATGGGTACTTTGTCATCCCATAAAAGTTCTCTGGCTTGATGATAAAATGTTGTACCCTTGCTTAGTCTGTTATTAATTAATCTTATTAATCTTTCTGTAAATGTCTTTAGGTAAATTTTGAAGTATCCACAAAGACGCACACAAGATGCTGTCAGTTGGCACACTTATTTATTTCACCTTAATTTCACATAAACATACACATAACCTCAACAACTTGCCATCTTTAACAAATACCTACCACTAAGCACTTCCACACGGAGATCGCAACCTTAAAACAATTGACTGCTGACTAGCATGTCTGCCTAAACACAGCACAAGGTCACAAGTATACTCCTGTTAAACCATAACTCCAACTAAGTAATAACTCGTCTACCATCAAGACCACCTCTCTATATATGTGCCTGGCCAGGCTTCTAGATAGAATACATTTTCTCGTGAATTCTAGAGTGCTTAAGGTCCAGATATAATGTACAGAATATTCCACAGAGTTCTAGTCTACCCAATACCATTCTGGATGTTACAGTGTGTTTAGCAATTCTGTAGTGGATTACAAATCATTAATACATGTAATAATAAATTATATACAGGTTCTTACATTAATTAAACTCATATAAATATCTATATACAGCTAATGTTTCATGACATAACCTCACAAATAATGCAATCATAAACTAACAATGATACTAATAAGTGGATGTTCATCACAAGTAGTAGTAGTAATAATAATAATAATAATAATAATAATAATAATACAAGCTTGATTCTTGCATTATTTTCCCATGACCCCCGCGGTATCCCCTGTCTGTCATAAGAGGCAACTAACAGGGGCCCAAGGGGCTCTCAACTTGGGAGTGTGGATTGGTGACCACGGGGCCCTTAGCTGAGTCTTGGCATTGCTTCCACTTACTTGTGCCAGGCTCCTCACTTTCGTCTGTCCTATCCGACCTCCCTTGGTCAACTTTTGTTCTTTTCCGACCCCGACGGTATTAGAGCATTCGAGGCCTAGGGAGTCTTTCATTTTCACACCCTTCGTGGCCCTTGCCTTTCATCGTCCGTTACTTCATTTTTCGAAGTGACGGATCCCTTCTTTCTTCTTCTTTTCTCTCTCTCTCTTTATCCCTGTGGGTGGGGGATGCAGACGAATAATACACCCACGGTATCCCCTGCCTGTCGTGAGATGTGACTAAAAGGGGCGACCAAGGGATGATTGAATTAGAACCATGAAACTACTTTTGATTTGTACCATCACGTGGGGAGCACCATGAGTTGCCTGTACTTGCGAATAGTACCACTATATTAGGTACGAAATAGGTTTGTGATTAGTAGCAGAAGAGGGGGTTCTCCTGTGGGTTTCCAGTACCCGTGCATTGTACCCATGTGAGCAACACCACGGTACTGGGCGTTGCCTGTGAGTTGTACCACTATATGAGCGACACCGTGGGTCTGCATTGCCTGTGATTAGTACCCACTATGTGAGGAACACCACGAGAATACCGGCACCCGTGACTAGTACACCTAGGTAAGTAACCTCATCGGTTTGCGTTGGCTATGAGTGGCGCCATTGTGTGAGAAACACCATAGGTTTGCGTTACCTGTACAAAGTACAATACTTGTGAGAAGTACCATCTTGTGTGGAGCACCGTGAGTCTTTGCTACTTTTGATTAGTACCCCAACATGACAAATAACATGGTTCTACTTTACTCACGACATGTACCATTCTGAGGGTCCTTAGACCTGGATTTTGGACCCCTTTAGACATCTAGCATCCTCGATTCAGGATTGTGCTTTATAAGTGGCCCCTTGGTCAGTAATACTATTATTTATAACTTTTTTGAGTCGGATCCACTGTTTTTTTGTTTGTTTGGGTTTTTTGGTTTCATGTCCATCCATTTGTTCTTCATGACTTTTTTTTATTTTGGTCAGTGGATTTTTGAAATTTTTGTTGTCATTTCATTTCGTACCATTAGGGGCCGGTGACCTTGATGTTAGGCTCCTTTAAACAACAAGCAGCATCATCATCATCTATTTACCCATGGGTTAGAGAATATAGTTTTCAAGTTATAACAGTTTATCACACATCAATATCCCCCCCCCCCCCCCCTATAACTTGAAACAATTTCTACAGTCTATCACACTCGTCGACTTTGCCTTGGACGTAGATTGTATCTTCTTTCTTCCTCGATGTCGCTGGATGTGCTCTCCTCTTCTTGACTAGCTTGTGCCGTGTCGAGGGTCAGGGTTGCCTCGCTGCCAGCCTCTTCCTCGATGATAGTCGAAATGTTCTCTTCACGATGACCAGATTGTGCTGTGTCATTAGTAGCCTCTCCTCCGGGCTTACTCTGTATGCACAGCGGTTGGGAGACTCGCCGCAACTCCAATGCGTGGACCTTGACAGGAGGGTTGGTCGTTAGTAAGTAGACCCCATGGCCCAGCTGCTTATCCACCTTGATAAGACCAACCCACTTATGTGCGAGACCTGCGTGAAACCCTCCAATCTTATTACTGACTGGGTGGTTACGTCGCAGTACTTGTTGGCCTGGTAGGAAGATCTGGGTCTCTTAGACATTTTGTGCCTTGGCCTGGGTAAGGGATCTCTTCTCGGCCAAAGCTTGCTTTTCCTTGATGTTCTGCTGCTGCTGCCACTCTGCCAAGGAAACAGCTACATCATCTTGACCAGAAGTGGGTGGTGGACAAATCTTCCAATCCACGGTGCCGTATAGCTGTCTACCAAGGAACAGCTCTGCTGGGGAATAGCCGGTGACACGGTTGATGCGTCATCACAGGGCAAAGAGCACTCGCAGTATCTGATGGTCCCACAGTCTATGTTCTTTATTTATTAGGTGGGCCCATAGTATTCTTTTCAGCTCCTGGTTCTGTCATTCCATTGGATTGGCCCTTAAGTTGTAGAAGTGGTGATCCAGTGCTCGATTCTTCAATCAGTCACTACTGATCTGCATTTAGGGCATTCGCCCATGTGGTGGATTCCCTATCTGTTGTTTTCCTAGCCTTTTCTTAAATGATTGCAGAGAAAATGAAAATTTATTGAACATCTCCCTTGGTAAGTTATTCCAATCTCTAACTTCCCTTCTTGTAAATGAATATTTGCCCCAATTTGTCCTCTTGAATTCCAACTTTATCTTCATATTATGATCTTTCCTAGTTTTAAAGACACCACTCAAACTTATTCGTTTACTAATGTCATTCCTCGCCATCTCTCCACTGACAGCTTGGAACATACCACTTACAGATCATATGTAAGGCTTTTCAGGTGTTTGCTCTATTAACCAGTGTTTTGTCTTAGGTCTGACACTAGACTCATCAGAGTGGGATGTGCCAGACCCTACCCACTGACGCTGGGGTGTATGCAGGTGAACTTATCAGAAGTCCATTATAAGAGGCACAGTCTGATAACTGCATACAGGAGATAAATCTCCACAATGGAATTACTGCCCGCCTAGCAATTCCGAATGGAAAATTCTAAGTTCCCATCAAGCAGTTCATCTTTCTTCCAGTTCTTCCCAGCCCAAACTTTGTAACATTTTTGTAACGCTCGGTACCCTGTCATATGCTTTCTCTAGATCTACGAAACATAAACATAACTGTCTATTCCTCTCGTAGCATTTTTCAATTACCTGGCGCATACTGAAAATCTGATCCTGACAGCCCCTCTGTGGCCTGAAACCACACTGGTTTTTCATCCCAACTTCCTCTCAACTACTGATCACACCCTCCCTTCCAAGATGCCAGTGAATACTTTGCCTGGTATACTAATCAATGAGATACCTCGATAATTGTTGCAATCCTTCCTGTTCACTTGTGTATAGATAGGTGCAGTTACTGCTTTTGCCCAATCTGAAGGTACTTTTACCAACATTCCATACCAATATTGTTACTCTATGAAGCCATTTCTTCCCTCCCTTCCCACTATATTTCACTTTTCAGGTCTAATTTCATCTGTTCCTGCTGCTTTATGACAATGAAGTTTATTTACCAGCTTTTCCACTTCCTCAGGCGTAATTTCACCATTATTTTCCTCCTCCCCATGAGGTTGGCTGTTCTCAACACCACCAGGAAGATTTCCTCTTCATTACCTAATAATTTATTCTACTTTTATCCCTATTCCATAATTCCTTTACTCTCCCATTCCACCATGGAGTCTCTTTATCTTTTACTCTCTTAGATATTTTGCCACATGCACTCTCGGCATGGCTTATAAATACAATCTTGAATATGTCCCATTTCACTTCCACACTTTCAATCTCAGTCCTGAGCATATGTTGTTGCAATTATTATTGGAATTATTTTATCTTAATTTCCATACTTCTATTTTCTTCTCATTTATTTATTTCAGTTTCTCTATTTTTCATATTTCATTCTTTTGTTACCACTACTCTACGATCTCCAGCAAAGGCTACTTTTGGCAAGGCTGTTTCTTCTGACAACTGTCTATGATTTGTTCTTTCCACCAAGAAGTAATCAGTTGCTGTCTGTCCTGTTTTCCCATCCACATCTTGTAATTTTCCTATTATTCTTCTTCGTAAACCACGTATTGCCCACGCTTAACCCATTTTTCACACAAAAATCCACCAACTTCTCTACCTCTTTTTCCTCTTTCCATATCCAAAAGGTCTATTACTTCTTCCATTCCTTTTCTGTTGCATATCGCTATAGCATTAGTCTCTCATGACAGTCACTTCCGTATCCTTTATTTCTCTCTCCAGTGTCTCCAGGAATTTATCCATGTCACTGGGATATGTCTACTGAAACTCACTTCACTAAACATACTACTGTATATTGCCTAAACACAAAACACAAGGTGTCAGCCCGTAACATTATCATTCAGAAACTTGTTGGTAGTGACTGGGGTGCTGAACCTCACGGGTCCATACTTCTGCCATGGCACTTTGCTTCTCCGCGGGTGAATATGCCTGCCCAGTGTAGTATAAATCCGCCCATGCAAAGCAAGTAGATGTGGCCCTTAATGAAACTGTGAGACTAATTACTTGATATTTGAAGCCAACTCCAGTTGACAAACTGTATTGTATGGCAGGAATTGTTCCTCCTGATATACACCGGGAAGTAGCTGCAAATGCTGAAAGGAAAAAAGTTGAAGAAAATGAGCTACATCCACTACACAGATACATTCCACCAAAACCTAGATTGAAATCTAGGAGTAGCTTCCTACAGTCAACATCTCCACTAAATACATCTCCGAAGAAAGCCAGAGAAAAATTGTAGGCAGCCAGAACAAGTCACCTTCAAACATGGACAAAATCAGCTGAATGCTTACCAACTGGACACAACTTGGACTGGATCACATGGAGATCACTGAACAGGTTAAGAACAGGTGTTGGAAAGTCTAAGGACAACTTAGTGAAATGGGGATATTTGGATGTGTCACCACTATGTGAATACGGAGAGGTGCAGACTACCGAGCATCTATGTCAGTGTTCATGTTGCCCTGATTCTTGCAGTGAGGAGGATTTGCTCAAGGCACAAGGAAATGCAGTCGCAGTTGCTCGCTTCTGGGCAAATACTATTTAATATCATTTTGGCATATATGTGTAAAAATTCCTTCTGTTTTACTGTTACTAAATTGTAATGTAAAGAAACCCAAAAAAAAGTTCTATTGTATGCTTCTGACTTGAGTAAATAAATAAATAAATTCCTGGTTGCCAGCGTTTCGCCCCAGTGATTACATAATGAAGATTGGCTGTAATATATGAATAGTAACACAGTAAGGTTTCCACCTATTCAGTACTAATATGTATTTACAATGTTATAAATTACATGGAACTAGTTTCGACCCGCCTAGGGGTCATCATCAGCCATATTAAAGCATACATAAGTATTTTGTCGACTCCTAAAAACATGTTATTTTTAACTGTAATAATCGTATGGATTTTATAATTTATAAAGTAAAGTTTGGTAATGAGATGAGAAATGTTAGTATGGTACAGGTGAGTAGTAAATAATAATATATATACAAACAAGTTTGGAACAAAGTACTAGTGGGGTGCTTAGAGTTGTAAAATATAACCTCGTGGATGTCAGTAGTCCTCGTACTAAAGAAACAATGTAAAATAACACATATAAACATATATACAAGTATGTACAAAGTCTGGAGAGTAAAGAGTGATACTCTTTTAATGTCGAGTTGGCTTGACACTGATCACTTAAGCGGAGAAATTAGGTATTTGGTGTATTAAAGCTGTGTTGGTCAGTTGCGTTGTTGATTGTTGGACGTGATGTTGTTTTTGAATTTCTGGTTGAGAAGAAGGTGGAAACTGCGCGTGGATATATTGAATCTCAGTTCTTAGCGGAAACCAAATTGGACCTGTTTAAATGGAGAAAGTCAGTAAAAACAAAAAATGGAGATAGGAAAAGGTTAACATAAAGTGAAAGGACGCTTACCTCGCGCTGCGGTGTGTGTAGTGTAGCTGATGGTGTGCGATTGGTGGCGGGGAGAGAAGTGTGGGCAGAGAGGAGGGCAGGCGCGTGCGGGTTAGGAGGGGGTTAGGAAGAGTGGGGGTGGCTTGGGGTGAGGTGGGGGTGGGGAGCTTTTAAGGCGGGGCTGAAGGATGCGGGAAAAAGGGTAATTGTCTCGGAAAAGTACCTTTGATTAGATTTAGGATTGAGTTTTGGTTGGCTGCATTATTGTTTCTGAGGAAAGTGATGAATAGATCGAAGAGTATGTTGGGTTTCTCTGAGATTTCATTGAGATTGTGACTGGCGTTGAAGTATTGGTCTAGGTGTATGTGGTAATTTTCCATTATGTTGAGTAAAGGGCCCTTGTTTGCTAATTCGAGGATGTCCATGTCCTGTTCGATATTGGTGAAATTATGGTTATAATCATGCATGTGTTGGCCGATGGCTGAAAACCTGTTGTATTTTATTGCATTAGTGTGTTCGTGGTATCTGGTATTGAAGTTTCTACCGGTTTGTCCGATGTAGGATTTTTGACAGGTGTTGCATTTGATCCTGTAAACTCCTGATTTTACAAAACTGCTGGTCTTGTTGATGTGTGAAGTATTGTGTAAGACGTTCGTGTTCTTATTGTTGGTTTTGAAGGCTATTTTAACGCCTTGTTTCTTGAAGATATTGGTTAACTTGTAGATATCATTGTTGAACGTGAAGGTGGAAAATGTTAGAGGTTTAGTCACTTCTTTTTTGAGGGTAGTTTTAGGGCGATGTTTGTGTTTGTTGATTATCCTTTCTATAAAATGATTGCTGAAGCCGTTGTATTTTGCAATTCCGCGAATTGTGTTAAGTTCGTTCTTTAGATCTTTCTTGGACATAGGTATGCTGAAGGCTCGGTGAACTAGGTTGTTGTATGTGGCTCGTTTGTGGGACTGGGGGTGCACTGAATCTTGGCGAATGGTGGAGGCTGTTTGAGTAGGTTTTCTGAATATTTTATAACTGAAAGAATCTGAGTTTCTAGTGATAGTTAAATCTAGGAAGTTGATTTTTTGATTTGATTCGGATTCTAGTGTGAATTTGATATGAGAATCAATAGTGTTGAGTTTTAAGAGGGTGGTGGAGGCATTAATTGATTGCTCATTCATGATTACGAAGACATCGTCAACATATCTGGCCCAAAAGAGAATGTTTCCAAATTCATTGTCAATTTTGGTGTGTTCGAGGAAGTCCAGGTATATTTCTGCCAAGATGCCTGAGGCCGGTGACCCCATTGCCAAACCATCTTGTTGATATATAACATTGTCGAAAGTGAAGAAGTTGTTGTTGATGATTAGTTTTAATACTGTGATAAAGTCTTGTGTCTCTAGTTTGCTTAAGTGGCTGTTTTTGTTTAAATTGCTTTTAATTATTGGAATTAATTTAGATACTTGTATGTTTGGGTACATGTTTACAATATCGAAAGAGTGGATGGAGTAATCCGGTTGCAAATTGAAATTGTTAAGTTTTTCTACTAGCTCTGATGTGTTTTTAATGGACTTTTTGGATAAAAATTGATAATTTTTTCTTAGGAAGCGTTGGATGAATTGTGATAATTTGTATAAGGGGCTTGGTCTATAGTTGATAATTGGGCGGATGGGAACTCCAGCTTTGTGTATCTTGGGGAGAGCTTTAGCAGTGGGGAGTCCTGGGTTCATATGTATGAGTTTGGATTTTTCCTGTTCAGTGAATAAAAATGAAGTGTTTTTAAGAGTTTGTTTAAGTAGTCTTTGAATTTTTTTTTTTGGGTGGGGTCCTTTTTGATTATAGAAAATGAGCTGTCTGTGAAAAAGTTTTTTGTTTTTTCAATATATGCTTTTTTATCCATGATAACTGTTGCATTGCCTTTGTCAGCTTTGGTTACGATGAGTTCGTTGTCTTTGATTTTCTTTTTGAGGGCGTATATGCGTTTTTGTTCAGCTATTTTGTCTCTATTATTGAGCTTATTTGCGGGGTTGGTTAGGTTGGAGAGGATATTGTTCAGTTTCCTTTTAACATGTTTTTAGGAGTCGACAAAATACTTATGTATGCTTTAATATGGCTGATGATGACCCCTAGGCGGGTCGAAACTAGTTCCATGTAATTTATAACATTGTAAATACATATTAGTACTGAATAGGTGGAAACCTTACTGTGTTACTATTCATATATTATTCTCAGTTCAGTACGGACCAACAACATGAAATTCATAACCCTTGATTGGCTGTAAGACGGCTGGAGGTTGGTCATAGAGTGACCGGAGTTATGTTTGTGTAATTATGGGTGGGGAACGTAAGAGTGAGTATGGTTGATTGAGAGGATATTGTTTCGAACAGGTTGAGTGGAAGCTTGGTGAGGTAAGGATGGTTGGCTGTAAGGTGGATGGAGGCTGGTTATGGAGTGATCAGGAGTTATTTGAATTACAAGTAAATGTAAGAGTGATTATGTTTATTCGAGAAGACATTGTTTTGGAGGTGAAGTCAGGTAACGCTGTCTGGCAACAAGGAAGTAGTCCATGTGATAATTGCCACGTGTGGAGTTTGTGGCACACTAGTGTGGCAGGTGTTGTAACATGGTGGCTGGCTCAGCAAACTGACTAGGTCAGGAGTTAGGGCAATAGCAGAGATGGAATGTGCCAGGTCTGCGAAACCAGCCAGGTGAGAGGCGAAGGTCTATAGCCTTCTTGTGCCAAACTACCAATGTTTTTATTTTTTGTTTCTGCCTTGTTGCCAGGGCTAACGGCTCTCTGGAAGCGAGCTGACCCTGGGCCATTTGTTTCTAAGTACTATATTGTTTTGATTATTCGAATTATTATATTATGTTGTATTATTATCACTATTATTAATTCTTATTCTTATTCAGGAGAGTTTATGCATTCTCTATCTTGCTTAGGCTATTACGGATTTGAACAATGTATTGGGCAAAAGCCTGTAAGGTTCAAATAAATCCATATTAGGATTTGTTAATAGCTCATACTCAGTACATAACATTCTGTCTCCTGCAGAGAGATGGCTGTATATCCTCACAGAGTTTGAATGATTTCTAATGACAACATTGTGTAGTTATAATCGGATTAATGTCTCGCTCGTAATATTGCAGGCACAGCAGAGTAATGGTCATTGTCTGTGCTCGTAGTATTACAATCAGAGCAATGTAAAGGTTAAGCGCTAATTAAAAATTGGTGTGAAATGTGTTTTGTTCATTAAATTTGCAACACAAAGGATGTTTCTTAATATATGTGTGTAGATGTTGAGTTAGGTTTGGTTGGTTTATTTTGCGATGTGTGTTTGAATGTCTTCTTTATGTTAAATAATTGTTTCTATTTACTTTGTGAATTAATTGAGTAGCAGGAAGTGGAGTGGAGGGAAAGTATTTCATGCGTGTGTGGTTGTTCGGATGGTCTTTTTTTTTAAGTGGATTTCTATCACTTCCTTTATTTTTAATGATTTGCTTTTGTTGTCAGTGTGTAAAATTATTATATCAATGTTGATGTTTGTAAAATTATGTGAGCTGTCATATGTCTTGATTTTCGTTGTCATCACTGTTCTTCATACTTGTTATGGATATCACCTTACATTTCCCGCACGAATGTGTTCCTTTGGACATTGCTGTATGCTGTCATCATCCATCTTGCAGACACCAAAGAGGGCTATGTTCAAAGATAGAGTGGATGTCTAAACCAATTCAGCCTGCATCTAAATGTTAAGAAGATTAAGTATCTGGAAACTAACCTGAGCACATTCACCATCAACACCTAGGTAGTTAAAATAAGCTGCTTCCATTATTTAGGGTTCTGCATGCAGACCAGTGATGATATTGATCAGGAAGTATGTGCAAGAGCGAGTGCAGTACTGTGCGATAGGTGTATAACAGTCCACTTCAAATGAAAGTTGTATAGCATTGTGGTCCATCTAGTAGCATTGTATGAAGCTGATAACTGATCGGTCCCCAAAAGTACGGAGCATCCATTACACACCATGAAGATGCATGTGTTACGCTGGTCTCTTGGAATTTGACCCCCTGCGGGTGGGGGATGCCCATGTAGAATACACCCGCGGTATCCCCCACCTGTCATAAGAGGCGACTAAAAGGGGCGACCTATGCGCAGACATGGATTGGGGTTTGGTACAATGTGTTGGACCCCCTCTGGATGGGAGGGGCTGAATACATTCACAGGTAATCCCTACCTGTTGTAGAAGGCGACTAAAAGGGTCATGTGGCCATGGTCCCCTCTTTATTTTTTTATTTTTTTTTCAGGTTAGTTGTACACCAATTCAAAATTCTCGATGTGCGTGCTGCTCAGAGATGGGCCTTCTACGTGTGCGATTACGCTCGAAAGCCCGTGCAGTGACCACTCAGGGATTGGCGGGTGAGTGTGTCATGTACCCTTGCAGTCGTATCCGACTAACAACACAGGTCCCCGCACAGCCGAATGCCAGAAGGACATATTATTACTTGCTTTTTTATCTTTTCTCTATAGTTAGTGTTCTTTACACGCTATTGCGGGTGATTGGAGGAAGGGAGTCCTAGTGCTTATTGCCTTAGTCATCCCGTATTAAGTGTCGTCCAACATCGGACCCCAGGCAATACAGGCTACGACAAGGTGGATATTGCCTTGGCTGCTTGGTTCGGCTACAGAGACCCCTCATTGGAGTAGGTGGCATTCGGGGAAGATGATCTCGGGCATAGCGTCAAAAACCACTTCCGCCTGCCTCCTCGGGTAGTTCGCTACCCAAGTCTTTAACATTTGATTCCCTAAGGGGATCTACCCCTTGGGAACAAGCGCAGTGTATTAGTCTGGGTTCCAGGTTCCCTATATTCCTGGTTGCTTCCAGAACCAATGGGCAAGATTTCAAGCTCGTCAGATCGATTTTTTTCAGTCGACACATCGAAGATGTATACGGTGAACTTGAGAAAAGAAAATGCGCAATGGTGGTTTGCTTCTGAAGGTGAGCACTGCACTCTAAGCAGATTGGTTGCTTAAGTGCGACCACTTTGGCGAAATCCCCGTCAGAGTGGAAGAGCACAAAACCTTGAATCTGGTTCGTGGAGTTATTTTCCACCGTGATCTCATTCTGAACACTGATGATGAATTGATGGAAGACTTGAAGCACCGTGGCATGACACACGTCCGACGCATCACGCGCAAAGTCAACGGTGAAGACGTTGCCATGGGTGCATTCATAGTCCGCTTCAAATTGTCAGTGTTGCCAGACAAAGTCAAGGTAACAACCTATCGTTGTGATGTGAGGCTGTACATCCCGCCTCCTATGCCATGCTATCAGTGCCAGAGATTCGGACACATGGTATCTTGTTCAAATCCATCTATGTATGGTACGTGTGGAAGAGAAGCTTATGGTGCGGAAGAGTGCACAACTCCGTATAGGTGCGCTAACTACCCTGGTCTTCATTCTCCTCGAGATCGGAACTGTCCGGTATACCTAAGTGAGAAGAAGATCCAGGAAATTAAGACCCTGGATGGTCTTTCCTATCAGGAAGCGCGCCATAAGTTTAATTCTCTGAATGCACCAGCCAAGACACTAGACTTCAGCATGATAGCACAGTTCCCAGATTTACAACTAGAACACCTTCCCAGAAGATAGCTGTGCCCAAGGCTCCTGTGAGCAACGCCGCAAAGAGAAAGAGCTCGAAGGCTGGATAAACCAGCCTTCGACCACCAACAAGCCTGTATCAATAATAATAATATAAAAGAATTTATTGGACTCCAACCTATTCAATACATTACTGGATGTTAACATTTTTAGTTAAACATCGTTAAAAATGGAGACATGTTTCGCCCTCCATGTGGGGCATCATCAGTCATATCAAAGCACCTCAAAATTAAACCAGACGTCTGGTTGGAAATTATGAGCAATATTTGTAGGAAAGAATACATTAAAAACACGTACAAAGTCCTATCCAAAACAAAATAACAACAGACTAGTTACACATAGTAAAATACGCTAGTGGTTTCTTAATATTAAAATGAGGTTATCATATGCACAGTATAAAAATGGAAGTAATCAAAGTCCGTATGATATTGAGTTCGATGGTAGTTCTGGGTAGTATATACAAATGTTGGCTCCAATTTGGTTGGAGCCAAATTACAAATAGTCAAATTGGAATGTTTTACCTCATCATTTTTAACAATTAGAAATAAGTGTACAGTAATTATAAATTGTGTTTTATTTTGCCAACATTTGTATATACTACCCAGAACTACCATCGAACTCAATATCATACGGACTTTGATTACTTCCATTTTTATACTGTGCATATGATAACCTCATTTTAATATTAAGAAACCACTAGCGTATTTTACTATGTGTAACTAGTCTGTTGTTATTTTGTTTTGGATAGGACTTTGTACGTGTTTTTAATGTATTCTTTCCTACAAATATTGCTCATAATTTCCAACCAGACGTCTGGTTTAATTTTGAGGTGCTTTGATATGACTGATGATGCCCCACATGGAGGGCGAAACATGTCTCCATTTTTAACGATGTTTAACTAAAAATGTTAACATCCAGTAATGTATTGAATAGGTTGGAGTCCAATAAATTCTTTTATATTATTATTATTGAGATTCTTTCAATACGTAAAATAAAATGATTTTCATTACTTGCAACAAGCCTGTGCCGGCTAAGAAACCTACTAAGAAATAATGTTAGGTTTCGGTCCACCCAGTCAATACACATCACTTTACAGTGAAGAACTGTTTAATTAAAAACATATTAAATATTAGGGACATGTTTCGTCTCTATTTGAGACTTCATCAGCCATAAAATCACGTGGTAGATTACAAAAACCTCATTGTTCAGAAATTGAAACAAGTGGAAGAACCCAATGCCTTTTTAGGGATTATTTCAGAAACGCAAAAGATATTATTTACACAAAGTGACCTCACTTCTTGCAAAAACTTTGTCGTCTTCGATGTTAAAATTGAAATATAACTTGAAATGTGACATGCCCGCCATAATGTCTCGTACGGAATACAATGTCCATTTTTGTTGTCCATATTTAAAACGGAACTTCCTTTATGAACTGTTGAGAAAAGACTGTTGAACAAATATACACATATTTAATGAGGTAGTTTAACACTTCTTGCAAACTTTTTGCAATGTTAAATATGAACGACCTTACTTGAAAACGTTGCAAATATTGTTGGAATCGGGTAGTTTCGGTGTGTTGGCGGGGGAGATCGAAATTCTGGCCTCGGAAATAGGATTGGTACAAATCCATATTGTACCAGGAATGCATAAGCCCTGGCACATTATTGTTATAAATCTTTAATCATTAAAGAACGGCTGAGTTATAAAATCGGAAACAGCTATGCGAAGGAATGTTCTAGTCTCTACCACTTCATGCAAGTGTGAGGGAGACGGCGAGAGAGGGGAACAAGATCAAGTGACGTCAGCACCACATGTTTTTCACCGCCCCTATGGAAAAATCCAGAAATTATTTTGTAACTTCTAAACAGCTTAATACATAAAAATGAGACTATACCAACGTGAAGCCCATATTTCAAAGGCATAATAACAAAAATTTGAGATTGATCCATCCATTCGTTTAGAAGATATGACAAGTAGAAGTTTATCCTACGTAACCACTCGTCTGTCGTTTGACACAGTGAATTCGCCTCCAGCAGGGTATATATAGGTCAACAACTTGAGAGGGATGGTCAGTTGAAATGTGCAACTCAATCATGACTGAAGGTCATGCTGCTTCGTCGCATTGCGCGAGATACGAGTAAGTCGTATTGTACGACTTTGAATTTCATTGTGCGAGATCGTAATAAGTGGAAAACTTCAACCGTGTTGTGAACGTGTGGAATATTATAAAGTGTTATCAAATTGAGTTTCTTACGAATTTCTTGAAGAAATAGTGATCGCGTGATATTAACTGTGTATTTAAGTAGAACTTAGTATAAAAGTGTTAAATTTGCCAAGTTAACAGACTTATGGACTTTGTTAGTTCGACGTATATTTGAACTCTGTTGCGATCACATATGGTAATAAGCATATTGGAAAAATGTGCGTGATAAAATTCAACTTTCAACTAGTGACAATTTCATGAGTTCTGAGACATGTTTCTCGTCTATAATTATGATTATGAACTATTTTAAGTATTATTCCAGTCGAATATTCAGTGATTGATAGGACTGAGTGTAGTCAATTTTCACGTATTTTCCTGATCATTCGACCAGTGTCGTGAGAAAAGGACTGAATATTAAGGATATTTTTTGGTGATATTAGGTAATACGAACCCTTATCACAAAAACTCCCAAATAAAATTCACTTCAGCAGTGAATGCCAGAATTCTAGAGACTGTTGTAGAAGTTGTGTTAATTGCATTTTACTAGTAAATTTAATGGACTGTGACACTCGTTCTAATGCTGAATTTACGACATAATTTGTGGATATTATGAACTGTGCTAATGTCTCACTTCATGTCATCCCAACCGTGTAGCGGAAGACTGTGCTTTCGACTTCAGAAGTGATCTCATTTTATTACCACAGAAACTTGACATGTAGTTAGAACTGTGACATAGACTGTGCTATTTCAAGTCACATATTCACTGCCATATTATAAAAGTGCAAGTACAAACTGTGCTTTTAAACTTACCTCTCTGTGGAATGCAACTCATTATTAAGAATTGACAGTGCTACGTCATGCAGTATAGTGCCAATTGGACTTTCCCGTGTTCCTACATTTCATTTTAAAACACCGGAAATCTTTACAATTGTATTGAATAGGTGGTAACTAACAAAATTAATTAACAAAATTATAAGAATTTGTATCACAAGTAGATCTTCAATACGGACAAAAAATGAAATTTATAACCTGCAACCGGAAATCTTGGCGAAGTATCGTAATCTCGCACTACTTTGAACGTCGTATCTAGCATAGGACAAGCAACTTCAAGGGATTATTCGTGGTATCTTCGAGGGATTATTCATGGTAACTTAGTGGGATTAAGACATGGTAACTTCGTGAGGTAGAACGTGGTTCACTGCTGGTGCTAAGTTTGACTCCAGGCTGTTCGCTGCAAAAGTTCCAGTCATCGAGCTGCAGAGCCGTACTTCAACTACTCTTATAAGCAGAACTCAGGTGATATAAGTATATTTTACATTTTCTTGAGAGAGTAATTACACTTAAACATTAACTGACATTAATTAGGCACTCAATCAGTCTCAATATTCAACAGTGCTACGCATATTAAGTGAAAAGTGCCTGGTCTAACAAAATAATTTTTGATCGTGTGAATTCCAATCCTACTACAGTAGAGTCCCATTAATCCGAACTGAAATATTCAATTTTTAAAAATTCTCCTTATTTAAATGAAGGAACATATTATGGAATTAAGATTTACTTGCATTTTATTAGTCATATTTTACTAGAATAACTTAATGTAAACAATTACACACCATAAACCATCAATCACTGCTCGTTTGTCTTTACAAAGTCTGTTAGTTTCTTTTGCTGTAGTGATTGGAACCTACTCCAGGATGCAGGGTTAAACCAGCGTCTCATAAACATCACATCAGTAGGCGTAGCAGCGCAGTGTTGCCCGACATAGCGTACGGCAAGTGCTATGGACATTTCAAATGACAGTATGTACTATACTGTATTGTAGAAACTACTTTCCTCAGACGGTTGAGGCGCTGGCCTTCTGACCCCAACTTGGCAGGTTCGATCCTGGCTCAGTCCAGTGGTATTTGAAGGTGCTGAAATACGTCAGCCTCGTGTAAGTAGATTTATTGGCAAGTATAAGAACTCCTGCGGGAGAAAATCCCGGCACCTAGGCGTCTCTGGAAACTGTAAAATTAGTTAGCGGGATGTAAAAACAATAACAGTATTATTAGAAAATATTTCCGGTCAATCCGAAAATTTCGTAATCCGAACAGACTCTGGTCCCAATTAATTCAGATTAACGAGACTCTACTGTACTTGTAGAAATTATAGGTCATGTAACAAGACTTTAGGTCATATTTAAATGAACCTTAGATTTCTCTCCAAAACAAGTATAACTGGAGATCAATTTTAAAATGAACTTTAGAATGTTGTTTTTGAAGTCAATGTAATCTGAAGTCATTTCATAACAGCCTAATTGAACTGTAGGGCTTGTTCTACGACAAGTGAACAATTTAAAAATTATGTTTAATTATCTGGAGTGTAGGATGTCTGAAACAAGTGATTGAAAATCATTAATTGGACTGTAGGATTCAGAAAGCAAGTGCAATTTGATATTATGTTTAATGATTTTAAACAGACGTTAGGCTTGCACCAAAAGTGATTAATTTTCCTTGAATTCTAAAAATCTTGGTCAATTGACAAAGTGATTGATTGAAGGTTTATGATCAAAGTTTTTATTTTTTGAATTTGAATCTATGTGTGAAATCTTAAAATGAACTGTAGGGTGTGCTGAAATTATTGAAAGCTGGTATCCATTCTGAACATCGTATGAACCTTAAGTGGATGTGTAGGACAAAGACTCTATTTTGTTCGATCGTAACAGCGTATACAATTCAGTCATTTAATTTCATTTTGAAGAGGTCAATGGAAGATTTAATTTTTGATGAATGAGAAGCAGGATTATTTTCTTGAAATTATCAATAAAATCTTGTCAAAATGTTATTATCATCTATTATTCACCCTGCGAAATCATCCTTCTCTGTACCTGCTCCAATAGCAACCGTACACAACCTGAGATCCTTCCCATGGTCTTGCCCAACAACTATTTCCCGGTACAATATCAGAACATTTAAAAACTTTAACTTGTAAGGAATTCTTACAAATTGAGCTATTCTGGTAGTAGAAATCTGAGCTTTATGAAATAGCCTGTCATATGGCAAAGATCAGCGCTGCATGACCACCATATTCATGGCTTAAATCTTAAAGAAATATTCCTTTTTTAAAACGGCAAGGTCCTCAAATTGGATAAAACTCCCTATAGCTGGTTTACGACTGAGCCTCGCTCTGACTTGCTTCTCGCCAATGAGTTTTTGTAATCTGCCATGTAATTTTATGGCTTAAGTCTCAAATAGAGACGAAACATGTCCCTAATATTTAATATGTTTTTTAATTAAATAGTTTTTCACTGAAAAGTGATGTGTATTGATTGGGTGGACAAAAATCTAACATTGTTTCTTAGTTTTAACTGTATCAATACGGGTCTATACGATGAAGTTCGTAAATTGTACTAAGAACCCTACGCTGGCACAGCAGGGGAAGAAGACAACATCTTCTTCCCTATGCCGGCACAGCAGGAGAAGAAGACATCATCTTCCCTAAACCAGCAGAGGCGGATTGGTCGACCAGGGCTGGGAAATCGCCTCCCAGCCCGTCTAAACAAGAATCGACAGCGGGAAAAAAGAGCGCCCTTACAAGGCGTTCTTCCACCTCTCGTACGAATGGGGTCTCGCGCCCTCCACCTGGAGGGTCTGAGTCTGCGCTCCTCTCATAGGAAGAAACCCCGCCCCTGGACTACGTCAAAGAAATTCAAGGCAGCCGAGGTGATGCACATGGAGCATTTATCTCCATCTTCAGGTGGGGATGTAAGTGTAGGTTAGGTAGCATTTTGCTGCTTCTAACCTAAATCATAGAAGTCCACACTTGCACTGTGGCACTGTTACACTGGAGTTGTAACGGTTATGATAGGCATCTTGCTGAGCTGTGCCAGCTCATTAGCGAGTATAGTCTGCATTCAGGAAACAAATTCAGACCAGGTCATCATACGGTCTTGAGAAATTTTCGACTATACTCGACAGAACGACATTATGCTGACTATGGTGTCATCAACATATCTTGCCCAGAAAAGGATGTTGTTAAAGTTATTATTATCAATTTTGGTGATGAGAGAATCACAGACACTGCTACCACCTTCATTAATCTAAACAACATTGACCCGCATATAAAATTCACACTTGAATCCCAAATTGAACGGAAAATTAATTTTTTAGACTTAACTAGTATCAGGCACCCAAGCTACTTAAGATATAAGATTTTCAGAAAACCCACCCAAACAGTCACTACTATCCGTCAAGATTCTTCACACCTCCAAATTCACAAACAAGCAGCGTACAACAGCATGGTGTACCGAGCCTTCAATATTCCAATGACTAAAAGAGACCTCAAAAATGAGTAGAACACCATTTGTAATATACAGTAGCTAAATCTGATGCATACAGCAGTTTCTTTATTGAAAAAATAATCATAGATATAAATAACCCCTCTCTACCACTTTGAGAAAAGATAAACAAAACAACTCCTCCCTTTCTATCTTTACGTTCAGCGAACAAATTTACAAAGTTACCAACATCTTTAAAAAACATGACGTAAAAGTAGTCTTCAAAACCAACAATAGGAATGCACAAGTCTTACATAATGCCACATCCATAAACAAGTTCAATAGTTTTTCAAAATCAGGAGTATACAGGATTATTTGCAACAGTCGTAATTCTTCTTGCATCGGACAGACCGAGAGGAGTTTTAATATAAGGTACTTGGAACATGTCAATGCCCTGAAGTACAATAAATTTTCAGCTGTAGGAGAGCATATGCATGACTAAAAACAAGATATGGAATTTTTCAAAATCATTAACAAAGGACCTCTCCTTAACATTACTGAAAGCTGCTTCGTACATTTAGATCAATATTTTAACCCAAATCATAATCTTAACACGCAAGAGGTCGCACTTTTTAAATATTTGTTAATAATTTTGTTGCTAGCCACTGTAGGGTTTAGGGCGCTCGTTTCATCCCTCCCCTCCCTCTCTCCTGCCTGACGTTGATTATCATCAGTGTATTGCCTGCTGCGTTCTGGAGAGTTTAAGTTTTCTTTCACTCTCGCATCTGCTGCGGCAAATTGCCTTCGAGCGACCCCTCGCGTAGTGTGTTCTTACATGACTGCATTTCCAAGGAAGTTTCTTAAGTAAAGTTCATGAGGTTTATGGTGGCTTTCATTGAAGTGTGGTGCTGTAGTTTTATCTTGAATTGTGACCAAATCATTCATTGAAATGTACAAATGCAAATGTTGAGGCAATTTGCTCACGCGCGACCTCTCATGTTCTTTAAAAAGTCACGTAATTTTACCAGATTTTGCAAAAACATTTCATTAATTTTTTACATTGAGAAAATACTGTTCCTGGGTAATTATGTTAGTACTAGTTGTAAAGCAGTTAAACAGGGTATATATTTATATTTTTATCAGAGCATTCACTGCAAAAGGAAAATAGCAACTCATCAGAATATTAAGCGTGAGCAATTTGCATTCGCATGACCTCTTGCGTTCTAAAACGGGTGCGACCTCTCGCATGTTAATGACATTTCAGAAAAGTCAAATTTCCCATTTTTAGAAATTTTAAACCAACAAGTCATAATTCAGTTTTTCATAATATTCACAGCACCTTTCCTCAGTAGCCATCTCTTTTCCCACATCCTTTGGCCCTGCCTTAATTCACCCCTTGCTCTGCCCCCATCCTTTTCCTTTGAATCTCACAACTGTTAGTATGAGGCACACAACAATACACCAAGCACCACATGCTGCAATGATAGGTAAGTCTCATATAACCAACGCCATTTGACTAACACGCACACGCTCTCTCTCTCAATTTTATCTATCATTTATTCAGGTTAACTTCATGGACACCACAATGAATTGCGAATTTATACCAGCCACAAATTAAGAATGTGTCAGTTTAACAAGCATTACGGGAACATTTCATTTTATTTACGTTGGTCGATGTGGAAATACCATGTAGCAGTTGTGCGTCAGCTGGTGGTTATTTACAGTGGCATCCAGTAGCTTGCATACTGTTAACTCCACTCAAGTAGATTTGGTGATTGATGATCTGACTGCAGAATCAACATTTACCAGTTCCCGTTTTGCAGTTGAAATTGTAATGATTAGCAGCGATGGACCTAACAATTCTATAATATCAATACAAGAAAGAATCTGGTTGATGAGCATACTCCAGATGCTAAGAATTTTGTCTAATTTATTTTTCAGATTTTACACTTAGTTTATCCCAGATTTAATATTAATTGTGTGTTTATACATTAGTTTTCAATGTCAATTGTATGTTTTTACATTTTAGTTATTAGATGTATTACATTAAGGCTGAATATGGCCATCCAAGGCCGAAACTAGTCCCTAGTTTAGTAATGTAATTCAGTGATATTGCATAATAATTTAATAATTATTATTGAGATCACAATGCAATACAGATCAAAACCATGAAGTTTATATCCTATGATTACGACTTTACTGTCAAAGGCAAGCGCCTCTGAGGAAGACCAAGACAATGACGGCAAGACACACTAGTCACTGACAAGAAGATTGGTCAGCTTGAACTGAGCGTTGCATGGGGTAGCGTAAAATTGTGCTTTAAAAAAAAATATTTTAGTTTTAAATTTCATGGTGCACCTTGCAGCTGCAGGTAAATGCTAAGTCAAGGAAGAAGAATTTGTAACTTTCATCTGGCAAATCATAAACCGCTGAACACTCGTGATTGTCTTTATAAATTATTGGAGCAAATTTTTGTTCAGTTTCCATTTTAGTCGTACATCTTATTGATGCTATGCCCTTCCAGAGTCTTCCTTTCCAGCATTCAGTGTATCTTTTTAAAATATCTTCCCTTCTTTAAACAGAAACATCCAGAAGAGGAGCTAACGTTTGAGTCCATGAAGAAAATCTTGTCCGAGTCACCTGAGAGTAAGAAAGAGGCCGAGGAAGAAAAACGACTTCAGCTGAGTGAAACATTTAGAACAGCAGCATTTGAGGATCTTGTGAGTCGAACACAGGCCAAGGTATGCATATATAAATATAGGAAACATAGAGAGAGCAGTGATTTCCATGTAAGAATGTACAAATAAAGTACACATAAAAGAAGCATGTATGTCCAAAATTTTTGGCTGCATCCTTCATCAGTGGAATATGGAATAAGAATGCTGGTGTTCATTGTTGACCGAGCTCAATAGCTGCAGTCGCTTAAGTGTGGCCAGTATCCACTATTCGGGAGATAGTGGGTTTGAACCCCACTGTCGGCAGTCCTGAAGATGGTTTTCCGTGGTTTCCCATTTTCACACCAGGCAAATGCTGGAGCTGTACCTTAATTAAGGCCACGGACGCCTCCTTTCCACTCCTGTCCCATCGTCGCCATACGACCTATCTGCGTCGGTGCTGAGTAAAACAACCTGCAAAAAAAAAATCATTGTTGACAAGTAGATGCTGTTGTGAAGTAAAGGAAGGGAGGAGATGGGCAAGACAGCAGAATAGAAAAGGGGAGCTGTTACCTGATATCAAGGCCAGGTGCTTCCCTGAACCTGAGCATCAGTTGTCATTCTTCGGAATCTTTAAGGGCAGGAGGGTGGAGAGAGGAGGGGTATTGTTTTAGATCTTCAGCTCTCAATCATCAAATGTTGTTTAATGGAACCTGGCTTTAATTGTATCCACATGTTTCTTTTTGCATGCTTACATGATAAATCACTACTTTCCATCTGTTACCTGTTGGTTTTCTTACCTGAGTATACATACATAACAATTGATTGCCATGAATCAAATTACTGTAGAAAACATTATAGAGAAATGTATTATGGTGCTGTCTGTTATAGAATGACATTCTACAAAACAAGCTAAACGAGATCTTCAGCAAGCTGTCCACGGGATTGGCAGATGGTCTTCGTGCACCACCAACTCCTACTCCCAGCTCCAAGCAGGAAAACGACGCCTTGCGGAACAATCCTCCTGCTTACGAGGTTCACTTCCCGGAGTTGTTCGTGTACTGATCTCTTTATTTTGTTATGTTTACTGAAATGTTAATGTAAAGTCTGTGGACCCAATGTTAAATGTTGGTGTAATACTGGAGATCAGACATGTTGTACAACCTCACGGGAAGACCATCCCAGTAGTCACCTGTAAGTTTGTACTCGATGTATTTAAACTTTTACCGTTATCCTTAGACATGAGAGAGGTTGGTTTGAATACAGTCTTCGAACCTTCTTGAAGTGCTCTTCCATGTTTTCTCATTTCAACCCCTGGAAAATACTGGATGTTATCTTTCTCATTGGCTACCCTTCTCAGTGATGTCCCTGTTAATTAAACACATACACACCAGTACAAACAACCAGCAACACTTTCAAACCTGTAGCAAGTATGAAGGATTGATGACCACTATGCTCCACGTCCCTAGGCAGGGATGTATTTATTAAGATACACGGAGGTAAGCAATAAGGACTGCAACCTATCCAATCCATTAACAAATGTGTATATTAACAAGAAATGACAGCTCAGTCCTCTTCAAGTGAGCTGTTTGAACAGATTTTAAAGAGAACAACACTTAGTGTATATCTTCATGAACTGCATGAAGTCCACCTGATGAAGCTGACTTCTTTCCCATTATTGCTATATTCATATTGTATTGGCAGGCATATTCACACATGAATATCAATCTACTATGAAAGTCCTGCAAGAACAGAATAAGAAAGTGTGTATTTTGCTTCAGCACGACTTCTGAAGTCATCCTGTGTTGCTTTATAGAAGTATAAAGCAGAATTCCCATGAATTAAAATATGTTACTTAAACAAGCAATCTCACTGTAATTTAAACATCCTGAGTTTGTACAACTCATAGGCCATCAACTTGTTGCTCTGTGGAGCAGGCACTACTTGCTCTGCCTCGTGATGGCCGACTACTGAGGAAGAACAGAGCAGCAAATAGGCTTCATGCATACCATGGCAGTACAGTAACCACACAGAGAGAATGCTACCAAATGAATACATTCATGCATGTTGTCATTGCTGTTCTTATTTGGAGTATGGATCATGCAGAATGACCAGGATAAAAATAAGATAATACTTCAGGGAAAGAAAATTACTCTTCGACAATGGAAAAATTTTAAATAATGCATTATAATGTTTCCTGAATAAATTTACTTTCATTACATTCACAAACCAAGGTTTTGTGACACTTTTCATATTTATTTTATGAAAATACAATTTAATTTGTCTACTTCTAAGGTATATTTTTTGTATACTGAACTATCTTCCAAGGGGAATGAAATCTTATATACCAACTGGGCTTGAATGTGGCACATTGCGAGAATATCACCACTGAGCTTCAGTATGCATGATGTCACAAACTTCCCATCAGTGTCTAAGTGAACAGCTCCCGCCCCTCCAAAGTGCTGAGCAGGCTGGCTCCAAATGCATTTCACTCTGAGGGCCGGTTCAACCATCTGCTGGTAAAGTGGCTGGCAGCTGCCAGGAAGGTAAACTACCTGGGGATGTAAATCAGCTGGTACTTTGGCTTGCGTGCAGCTTGCGCGGAGGTAGCTACCCGGAACTAGATACCAATATAGAGAGTTGGCTAGACTGATTTTCAGCGACTTCTCGCTTTTGAGTGTGGTGCTATCTATCGTCAGATGTATGAAGCTCATTTTGATTCTTATTTTCCTGTGCTTGCATCTGCTAATTATCACCAAAAAGCCTAATATAGGGAGTCTTAAGAGTTATGGACAACGATTTATGTCAAGCTTTCATGATTTTCATCTATGACCTTCAAAATAAATACCTAATTGGGATTTAAATCTCGAGATTACATTTTCTTACGCTAGTTATAACCTGTCATGTAAGGCAGCATTTCTGGAAAGTATTCTTGGAGTAGATTGGTGAAGTCACTCGCTCCATAATAGAAGGTACGCAGGTTTTCATCGTCTTTCTAATTTACATTTAAAAATTTATTTTCATTCCCTGGCGTTGTTCTTAACTCTTTTATGTGCTTCCATACACACACACACACACACACACACACACACACACACACATCTTCCTTACGGACTTATTGTCTTTGAGCATTCTATCTGCAGGCTTCTGTGAATTAAGTATCTCCACAATGTTCTATTTGCAACTAGCTCTGTGACCTCGTTTAGTTCCACATGCTTCCATTTATTGATAATGCATTTCATTCTAATGTTTAACTTTATGAAGATACAGTTGGAAGTAAAGAACTAATCGGGGTAAATATCCATTCATACGAAAAGGAATTCGGGAATGTAATAGTTTCCAGTTTCTTCGAAATCAGTTACAAGAAGACTATTTAAATAACTGATAGGGGATCTGCTACCTGGGTGACAGTCCTATATGCTGTATTGATCATAAAATCACTTTCTATAAGTAGCACACATATAAAGCACTTTCTTAGTAGACATAACATTGTGATTAAACATTTCAATGAAATATATTAGGTATTTCAAAAGAATGTATGAAGAGACATACAGATTAATACAACGCTAATAATGGAAAAAAAAAAAAAGATTTGTCATAATGAAGACTCGAACTTGCATACTTTGTATTATGAAGCGAGCGTGTTAGCCATTACGCTACAAGAACACTTGGGGCAATTAGGATAAATACACAAAGTTATACGTGGTGTCTGAAAACTGAAAAAGTAGAAAATTAAAGCCCATTTGAAATGATTACCAAATAGGTTTTGATTTTATATCCTTTTAGAGTTTCTTTGTGAAAGCTTGACGTATAAAATGTGTTCCCTACGCTACCGATGCGAGAGGCTGGTGTGACCATTGCAATTCATGGGAAGCATTAATGTTCAAAATCCTGCAATACAAAATCGATCACTGTTACAGTATCATGCTTTTTTCAGTATACTAAGCTAATTTAAGTTGTATGTCACCAGAAATACAGCTAATAATATTGAGCCCTCAAAGTGGCTGATAAATTACGCACCGGTAACTACGATTTATGCTGCCGATAGCGCTACCTGGGAGTGGTCAAACGGAAACATCCTTTTATATGGAGGGCAAGTTTTGCGCTACTTTACCAGTAGGGGTAGAACCGGACCTGAGTTGATGATATACCTGGTATAACCAAAAGGTGAAAACTGCAGTGCGGGGACACTGTAGTATGGTACCAAATCTTGTTCTTCGGTGTAAAGCTCACCCTAATGCAGTGGCAGCCTTTATTTAAACATCTGTTCCCTAAAAAATTAATAGCCAGTGATATTGAGGAATGTTATCGTAACCCAACAGTTTTAAATTAGAAAAAACAATCTCGGGCTCTGGCATTTTGTACATGAATTAAAACTCTTTCTTAGTTAATTGGTCATTGTAATAAGTGAAAAGAAGTTTAGACTTTGATCCCAACTCCTCCGTTCATTTTCATTGGGTAGTCATCATAGCTTCACTTGCTGCTGTGTGGAAAATTCATGATTCTTGTTGGTTTTCTGTACTTTTTATAAAGAAAGAAGAAAAGAGAGATGCTGTTTCCAATAGCTATTGGGGGAACTTCAATGGAATATCACTGTGCTATTTGATAGTCTGCCAGTTTCAACATTTTTTCATAGGTAATTTATGAAGAGATGTATAGTTTCATCATCAGTAAGTAGCTGAAATGTTGTACTTGTTGAAGTTTTCAGTGTTCTTAAATTAATGATCTGTTTGTAAAGCAGCCAAATTCAGTGGACCAATTAGAAAACAAATCAACTTCGGCTCTCTCTGTAATTACATTCACATTTTAGTGTAGAAATATTTACTGTGTAGTAATATACAGCTTCCCTTGTGCAGCAGAAATCCAGTAGGTGTAATACTGATGACCCTTTAGATATGACCACCAGATAGAAGTGCTGTCCTAAACCATGGATGTTTTTACCCTTAGTTTTCAGGGTGCAGTCCTAGACTTCTCCCTTGTTACTAGCCAACATTCCATTGCTGACACCCTTTTCCTCCAATTTACATGCCCCCATGTATGAGATACTGAATGACATTTTTTCTTCCTCTATATCTGAGCCACGATGTGTTCTCAGTCTGAGTATGATCAAACGCAGTGAAAATATATGATGACATCAAGAGTGGACAAATTCACAGCATTCGTTGACATACTCTCTTTTCCCTGTATAGTGCAGAAATGTCGAACTGAACCTCTGTAGAACTGCTTCCTCGTGGTGGCCATATCATACAGCTTGAGATTTCCCCAATACAAATCAGACAATAAAATATTGTTATTTTGTTCCTATTGAGGTTTTCTCGAATACCATGTGTTTCAGTTATGCAGCAGTGGGTAAGAACACAGGATCAGCCATTTTGAAGTGACATTGATTGTATAATAATTGAGTTTCCAGTTGGTCTGGATGACTATCATGCCCTGTGATCCCAGTATGAAAATGTATTATTAATTTCCTTTACTTTGGTTGAATGCATACTTTTTTCTAAAACAGTAGATATGTAAGGTGAAAGAAAATATTTAGTATAATATATAAAATACATTTTGAGCTGCAGAAAGTTTATTGAAGATTTTTTCAGGGGCAGATGGTTTAACATATATGCAGATCGACAGAAAGACTTTCCAACTGCATATCTGAAGGTGAACAGAGAAGTGTAAGCACCCAATTTGAGTTTGTCACACTACACTTGCATGAATTGGCTTAGTATATGGTAAAAATACACACTCACTGGGAAAAAAAGCAAAACACTATGTAGGCTATTTCAGACAAATTTTAATGTTAGTCCATTTGAAACCTGGTGAAAATCAAATATTATGACATTACAACAATATGCCAATACATTTTAAATTAAATAGCCTATTTGAAAAGTTTCAGCCAATAATTGAGAAACAGTATTTATCGTGACAACCACAACAGTCCAAATTTGGAAATGTCGAAACCTGAAGCTCTGCACAGTTTCATATGCAGTCCATTTGTCCACATGTTTTCAACACATTTCCATTGCCTCAGTAACATATTACCACCTCTAGCCACAGTTACAGCTGTGACTTGATCGGGTATGCACAGGATGCAGTCTTGAATGTTCCCTTGTGGTATGAGCTCCCATTCTGTCTGGAGCACAACCCGAAGTTGAACCAGTGTGTCAGGGGAAAGACTTCTAGCTTATCTCCCAAGCATATCACAGACATCCACTATCGGGTTTAGGTTGGGGCTATGAGCAGACCATACCATGCACTCGATTCCGACTTCATCCAGGTGCTCGCCTGCACAAACAGCAACGTGTGGGCAAGCATTGTCATACATCAGGATAAATTTCTCACCGATGACACATGCAAAAGGCACCACATGATCCATTAAAATCGTGATGTATCAGTGGGCCGCCAGACTTCCATTCTCAATGAACACAAGCTCCGTGTGCGCATCAGTGGTAATTCCACCCCAGACCATCACAGTGCCTCCATTGAATACTGTCCTTGCAGAGAAAGTACAGGGTGAATAATGTTCTCTGGACCTTCTTCATAGTCTCTCCCTTCTATCTGGGGTCTTCAAATAGAATCTGGATTCATCCGTGAACTGCACTGAGCTCCACTGCTCCACAGTCAAACTTAGCTGGGCATTGGCGAATTGCATCAGAGAGGCGCGGTGCTCACGTGTAAGCAGAGGTCCTGCGACGGGCTTCTTGGACTTTAAATCCGCTTCATACAACCTCCTCCTTACTGTACTGACCTTTCGCTGATGTTCATGCCCCCTACTTACTGCAAACGATCTCTGGGCTCCACAGCTGTGGTGTGTCGATCATGAAGAACTTGCATTTACGAGAAAGTGATCATTACGCTCGGTAGTGCTTCTCCTACGACCAGAACCGGGCTTCCTGGTATAGATATTGTCCTCTCTGTACCTTTTAACAGTTCTGTACATGCCTACAACGTCTGCTACATAGCATATACTGCACCCATCCTCCACTAATGTCATGGCCCTTGCTGTGTTTTCAGGTGAATGAGCCATTATGATCTGACTTAGAAGCAAGACTGTTGAAACAAGCTATAATGTCCACAAAAATATTGGCATGAGAATTCACAACAATAAACCTTAAGACAGCTTTTTGTGGTTATTCTTGCCCAAAAGCAGAAAACGGTAATATTGTGATTGTCACAAATAATGTTTATCAGTTATTGTGCTGAAACCTCTCAAATGGGCTAATTAATTTATGACGCATTGCCATATTGTTGTAATGTCATAACCTTTACTGGTAATTTATACAAGGTTTCAAATAATCTAACATTAAATTTTGTCTGATGTAGTTTTTCATTTTTTTTTTTTTTTTTTTTTTTTTTTTTTTTTTTTTTTTTTTTTTTTTTTTTTTTTTTTTTTGCTGAGTGTATGTTTGTGGTATATTGTAAAAATATGTATTTATTCAGTGTCAAATATATGGTCATAAGTTGAGGTCAGATCAGTTGTTATTTGACAAATGAACTTGCTTTGTAATGAGAGAGTATAATTCTGAACAGTACAGCATAAACATGTGGAAAAAAACAGACACAAGTGACTGTGACAGAAAAATTTCTGCGAAATATATATATTAGACCAACCGTTCCAGGTCGATCTTAAAAAATAATGTTGATTATTCAGCGCGCACTATAATAATAATAATAATAATAATAATAATAATCGTATGGCCTCAGCTACCGTGTGCAGACATTTCAATTTGACGCCATCTGGCTGTCTGCTCGTCAATTTCGACGTTCCGTTTTACTCTAGGCCCCCACTAGATGGCAGATCGAGTAAACCGAAACTCTCTTGGGTGTCTATGGCTGAGATTTAATGAATTTTGTCGGGTAAACACCAAATGTGTCACCAGAGATCTTTTACATGCCGACATCGCACGACATGGAGTATCGAATGGACTTTTTCCGCCCTTCAAAAATCCGACTACCTCTGCCGGGTTTGAACCCGCTATTTTGGGATCCGGAGGCCGACACACAGCGCACTATGAAAACCTTATCTTAGGGTCAGTCTGTACAGACTGGAAAGAAAATATTGATGTTTGACAAGGCATATCACCATCTTCTAAAGAAATGCAAGATACTTGGTAAATAAACTTGATTTACTACACAATGAAATGGCGTATGGCTTTTAGTGCCGGGAGTGTCCGAGGACAAGTTTAGCTCGCCGGATGCAGGTCTTTTGATTTGACGTCCGTAGGCGACCTGCACATCGTGATGAGGATGAAATGATGAAGACGACACATACACACAGCCCCCATGCCAGCGAAATTAACCAATTAAGGTTAAAATTCCCAACCCTGCCGGGAATAGAACCGGGACCCCTGTGACCAAAGGCCAGCACTCTAACCGTTTAGCCATGAGTATTGTATTAACACACAATACTCTAGTGCCCGACCAGTCTGATGGTAATTTTCTATGTCATCTCAACAGCAGCAAACGTATGTTTTGACACTGTCAGTGTTGCCAACTTAGCGGATTTTCCGCTAAATTTGGCGGAATTAGAAGACTGTCGGCTGAGAAAAATATAATTTAGCGGACACGCCTACAAGTTTTAGCTCGCCGGCTCGTAGGCAGGGGGTTAATCCCAGTGAAACTCACAGATCCGGTGATTGCAGAGATTTACTATTATTATTATTATTATTATTATTATTATTATTATTATTATTATTGCTCATTTTTATTGCTCATTATTTTTTTTGCTAGTTGTTTTACATTTAAAGATAAAAATTTCATTGTTCCGTATTGAAATTATTGATGTTAAAAATTAAATAACTGGAGGTTCAACCTATTCAATACTCAAAAGAAAGAAACGTAGCAGTCACATTTCTATTTAAATGGGACCGGTTTCGACCTTAGTCTAGGTCATCATCAGCCATAAAAAACATGTAAAATGTTTAAGAATGTTGGAGGTCAGTTTTTCACTGTTAGGCACAAAGACACGACATCACATTCTGTTCTGCACAAAGTCACAACATTAACAATCAACTTGTGAAGATCAAAAAGGCTTGAATTCGCAGACGAACAGATCTGTAGATGAAAGCCGCCAGCTCCCGGTGACTACGTGGCACACTCAAGGTCACGCACTGCGGCCAAACACCAAAGCAGAGTGGAGAACGTTTCGAAGGTCCAGAACCTGTCACGGCTGCGGGAAGCCAAGTACGTATATAAAAATGTTTACCAAGATCTTAGCTTGAGTACGGGTGCTCATTCGGTTATACTAATTGGCATCGTACATTTTTATATACGTACTTGGCTTCCCGCAGCCGTGACAGGTTCTGGACCTTCGAAACGTTCTCCACTCTGCTTTGGTGTTTGGCCGCAGTGCGTGACCTTGAGTGTGCCACGTAGTCACCGGGAGCTGGCGGCTTTCATCTACAGATCTGTTCGTCTGCGAATTCAAGCCTTTTTGATCTTCACAAGTTGATTGTTAATGTTGTGACTTTGTGCAGAACAGAATGTGATGTCGTGTCTTTGTGCCTAACAGTGAAAAACTGACCTCCAACATTCTTAAACATTTTACATGTTTTTTATGGCTGATGATGACCTAGACTAAGGTCGAAACCGGTCCCATTTAAATAGAAATGTGACTGCTACGTTTCTTTCTTTTGAGTATTGAATAGGTTGAACCTCCAGTTATTTAATTAGTTGTTTTACATCGCACAGACACAGATAGGTCTTACGGCGACGATGGGACAGGAAAGGGCTAGGAGTGGGAAGGAAGCGGCCGTGGCCTTAATTAAGGTACAGCCCCAGCATTTGCCTGGTGTGAAAATGGGAAACCACGGAAAATCATTTTCAGGGCTGCCGACAGTGGGGTTCAAACCTACTATCTCCCGAATACTGGATACTGGCCACACTTAAGCGACTGCAGCTATCGAGCTCAGTTTGCTCATTATTTGAGATCGGATTTCTTGGCGGAATTTTCGCGTAATTTTAGTAGTATTTAGCGGATCTTAAAAATATAAGTTGGCAACACTGGACACTGTTACCTTTTTCTGTTTAAAAATGAGGGAATGGCTATTCTAGAGCATTATTAAAACATGTATCAAGTGTCCATCATCGGCTGTAACTCGATCCGAGTATATATAACTTCTTCCTGCATACATTGACCAGTTCAACTCAGTTTATGGATCTGTTTACGATGACTAAACAGACCAATTCTGGCATAAAACGTACGCCCACACAAATCACACTGAATGGATGTAGGAGGGCGGGGTTGTAATTGACAGAGTCTTCTTGCTTATCGCTTGGCCTCTTGATGTCTGCGGCGTTCTCTTTCAAACAAGTTGACAGCAGTGGATGTAGTGTTCCGCCACAGCGAGCGGTCCACAGCACATTCTTCCCATGTCTGTATATCTATACCAGTTGTCTTCATGATGTGTTTCAGCAGGTCCGTAAAACATTTCAGAGGGGCTCCATGAGGTGTACTGCCAGAGCAAAGTTCACCCTAAAGAATTTGGCGGGGAAGCCTGGTATCACCCATGCGGTGAACATGGCCTAACCATCTCAGTTGATGAGCGATGATTGTTGCCTCAATGCTATTTAGCTGTGCTTTGTCGAGAACTGCCTTGTTGGTCACATAGTCCTCCCACTTAATATTGAAGATGAATCTCATTTTCTGTTGGTGGAAGCGCTCAAGTTTTTTGATATCACAGTGAGTGTCCAAGTTTCACAGCCATACAGTAGCATGGGAAAGATAACAGATTTGTACACCATGAGTTTGGTATGCAGTTTTAGGTCGTTATTCATGAAGACTCTGTGCATTAACCGTCCGAATGCTGCATGACCAGCCCCAATTCTTTTATCAACATTTTGTTCACGGGTACACCGTTTAGACAAGAGGCTTCCAAGATATGAAAAGTGATCAGCCTGTTTCAGTGTTGTGTCTAAGATGGAAATACTAAACTCAGGAAGTTGTGTAAGAACCTTCGTTTTTTTCGCATTGATGGCAAGACCAAAGCGATCGTATGCAGTTTTAAAGCAGTTGACTGACTGTTGTAGTTCTGCAGGTGTTAGTGCAGGAGATGCGGTGTCATCAGCATACTGCAGTTCTGTCACCCGGGTAACCAGAGTACATCTTTGTGAGCGAAGTCTTCCCAGATTGAAAAGGCCTCCATCAAAACAAAATTTAAACTCCATGCCTAAGTTGTTTGCAGATGATTCATGCAACATGGCAGCCATGTAGTGCAAAGAGTGTAGGAGCAAGCACACAGCCTTGTTTCAATCCATGAGTGATTGGCAACGAATCTGATACTGAGTTACCATGAAGAACCTGTCCAGACATGCCATCATGAAGAGCTTGAACCAATTCCACATAACGTTCAGGACATCAAAATGTCTCAATACTTTCCACATAGTAGATCTTGGTACTGAATCCAAGGCTTTTTCCAGATCATAGAAAACTAAGTACAGAGGCTGCTGCTGTTCTCTGCATTTTTTCCTGGAGTTTTCTAGCACAGAAGATCATATCTTGTGCCTCTGAAGGTTCGGAAACCACATTGAGACTCGGGCAAAATCCTCTCTGAGATAACTTGGAGCCGGTTTAGTAGAATTCTTATGAGAATTTTACCTGTAATTGACAAAAGCGATATACCACATTAGTTCCCACATACACTACGATCGCCTTTCTTGAAGATAGTGATGAGGGTAGCATTCTTCAAGTCGTCAAGTACTTCTCAAGATTCCCAAATCAAGAGGATGAGTGTGAAAAGCCTAGTCTTCAAGGATATACCTCCATTTTGTATCAGTTCCAGAGGGATGTTATCAGGACCAGGAGCCTTTCTTGGTTTTAGTTGATTGAGTGCTTTGGTTGAAGTCTCTATATGATGTAGATGTTGATTCCCATAGAGAATCTGAAATATTTGTCCCGAATGAGTAAATTTATAATACCAATATAAATGGTCCGTTATTGGACATTATAAATTTTCCAGCTAACTCATTCCTCGTTGCCAGCGTTTCGCCCCCATGTGCTAGGTTGGGCTCGTCAGTTGGTACGTAGCACCACCTACCAAGACGCATGGCTATTGCATACTGTGGAGGGCACTGCGTAGGCTACTTAAAGCCACCGGCAGTGCCAATGCACTATGAGAGACTTTGTCTCACTACCAAAAATTGATGCCTGCTTGGCCATCAGATGATGTAGATGTTGATTCCCATAGAGAATCTGTAATATTTGTCCCGAATGAGTAAATTTATAATACCAATATAAATGGTCCGTTATTGGACATCATAAATTTTCCAGCTAACTCATTCCTGGTTGCCAGCGTTTCGCCCCCGTGTGCTAGGTTGGGATCGTCAGTTGGTACCTAGTACACCTACCAAGACGCATGGCTAGTGCATACCGTGGAGGCCACTGCATAGGCTACTTGAAGCCACCGGCAGTGCCAATGCACTATGAGAGACTTTGTCTCACTACCAAAAATTGATGCCCGCTTAGCCATCAGATGATGTAGATGTTGATTCCCATAGGGAATCTGAAATATTTGTCCCGAATGAGTAAATTTATAATACCAATATAAATGGTCTGTATGTAGGTGGAATGTCCATCCATGGTTGTTGGGGCTACTGAGGGACATTATGAAGAAAGTACTCAGCAACCTTAGAGACACAATTTAGAAGTGAAGAGAAATGTTCCAACGCTCTAAAATTTCTCCGTTATCGGTTAAAATGATGGAGTTGTCAGCAGTCTTCAATGTCCTGATGATCGAATTGGACCATATTATATCTCCTTTATGCCAGCATAGAAGTTTTGCAGGACACGGGCATCAGATAGTCTTTGCAGTTCTTCAGTTTTTTTGTTGCCACTAGTTATTCTTAATTTCCCTAATTTGTGCCTGACCTTTTCCTTTAAGTGCTAAGAATTGTGATTTTTTCAAATTGGAAGACGGCTCTTGAAGATAGGTTAGGTGGGCTTCCCGTTTGGCATTGATGAGACATTTAATTTCTTCATTATTTTCATCAAACCAGTCCTGTCTTTTTTCCCTCACAAAACTAATTGTTTCCTCAGCTGACTCAGTGATGACCTTCTGAAGCGTGAAGCGTGGCCCATTCCTGATTTGTACTATCACTGCTGACTATATGTCTAGCCAGTTTGTTTGAGATTGCATTTCTGTAATCTGTAGCAATGAATTCAATTTGAAGTTTAGAAGTATCAAATTTCTTCCTGAGCAGGTTATGGATGGATCTTCTTGGTTTGAGACAGATTGAGATTCTCAACTGGCAGAAAAGGAGCTTATGATCTTCCCAGCAGTCATCTATGTTTCTTGCGGTCCTTGTAACAAGAACATCTTTTTTTATCAAATTTCTTGGTGATAATATAATCAAGGATATGCCAGTGCTTTCAGTGAGGATGCATCCAAGTGGTCTTGTAGTGATTAGGTAGGCAGAACTGAGTATTGGTAATGAAGAGTTCATGCTCAGCACATAAACCAAGGAGCAGTAGACCATTAGCTTTACAGTTGCCAAGTCCATGTTTTCCCACCACATTGCCCCATGATTGGTGATCTTTACCAACTCTGGTGTTGAAATCACCAAGTAGTAAGAGTTTATCTCTTGGTGGTACTTTGGTATGGTAGTGCTCAGCAGGTTGTAGAATTGATCTTTAGTTTCTACATCAGCATCCAAGGTGGGAGCATATGCAGAGATGAGTGTCATAGATTTGCCTGCAGAGAGTGGGATTCGGAGAGTCATAATTCATTCACTGACTGCAGTTGGAGTTAGCTGATAATCATTCACCAGTGTGGTCTTCACAGCAAATCCCACACCATGAATGTGGTGTTCTCCCTCATCTTTTCCCCTCCAGAAGATTGTGTAGCTTGAGCTGACCTCTGTAAGTTTACCTTCACTGGACAGTCTGGTTTCAGCAATATCATTCATTCAATATCAATGCAATATCATCATTCATTCATTCATTCATTCATTCATCGTTCATTCACCCAAGCGCATGGATGACAAGCGCTGTTCTTCTCTCAAGTCTGTTATTGTCTTTCAAGTCAAGTAGGGTTCGAACATTCCAGGTTCCTGTAATCACAAAGTTTTGGTAATCTTCGTTTTTCGACCACATAAGGGGTGACCCGCTGGGTGCAGCCTCCCAGCCGGCTGAGAGTGTGACTACCGATGTTAGCCCACATTTTCTAAGGCCTTCCCCATTCAGGGTGGGCAACGGTGATCTTAAATAGGCCTGCCCAAACACAGATGCAGGACCATATTTTTGAGTAGTCACCAAGTGTCCATAGTACTTATATAAATCAAACCATATATTTATCACTGGTCTTTCTCTAATGATTCAAATAGGTTATCAGTGATCCGGTTCCCTGGATTTTCTTGCTAGGCGGTCCATGCCCATTAACCCTTAAAAACAGCCGCTAGTATTTTCATGGCCCAGACCCTCTCGCATACCAAGTAACAACTCAGCCAAACCAAAGTGAGATACGTTAGATAGAAGCCACCAAGCTGTCCTTGGTCTACTGCTGCATGCTTTGGAGGGTATATACTGTACACGCACTAGTGAGTGTAATAGTCAGTTTGAGCTATCATGCAGGGCCGTTGGAAGCAGATGAACAATGTCTGACTTTGCCATGAGGTTGGCAAAAGTCATTCTGAAGAAGAAAATTTTAAGGGTATATAACACTTCTATATTAAATGCTACAACAGAACTTCCATTTTGTAACCTTTAATGAGACTGTAGTGAACATGTTTTGAGCATACTTTGACAAAAAAATTAATGAAACTACTTCAAAGTTAAATAAAATGTTGCTGTCCAAAGTTAAACCTATAATAGAGCAACATTGGACGCCTACTAATTTTCAGTGAATAAATTTGATTAGTCCAAAGTTGGCCCTGGAAATGGTAATATTGAACACAAAATGTTCACTCAGGAATATTAAATCACTCTTTCACCCTCAAATTAGGCAGGTTCAGCATCTATTCATCCACCTGAAGATGTGATGGAAAACTGTAGTTGAACCAGTCTTTTGTGCTGACCACTTCTAGGATTGGAAGAAGACTCGTTATGTCATCCATAGATATTTCAAATGTATCTTCTATATTTCTTCAACATTATTAACAAACACACATCTGTCACCTGTTACACACTTAAGCCCTACTGTTTCAAATTCATCTTCACTGAGATGTGGTGTAACTTGACATGCATTGTGATACACCTTCTTCTTATCACAGAATCTGGTAATTATAAAAGTCCCAGCAGTCACCTCTGGGATTACATTATCTTCAACATTACATTCCTCCGAACTTCCTTCAGAACTCTCAAAATTGGCTTCAGTGATGCTTCTTCCAGGGTCAGTTCTTATCCTCTTGCTCCTAGGTTGTTTAGACGTTCCTTCCCCATACCTCATACTTTTCAGCATTTTCAGAAGTGAATCTGACAAGTTTTGACTAACCCTGCTGTGTTCTGATGATGATATCCCAACTTCTTTATCAAACGGATAAATCCCACAAGCAGCAAATCCGCTTTTCATAGAGTTCTGGATGCTTTCTGACAAGTTCTCAAAAAGGTTTCTCAGTAATAACGATTCTTCGGGATCCCTCTCAGATGCAAATGTTTCACTTCCTGTTCCTCCAATATTTGTCTCCACTTCTCTTTAACAGATCTAAACATTGCAACATCCAGGGGTTGATAAATATGTGTAGAGTTTGAAACTAAACACACATAACAAATATTATTCTCCTGGTAAGCTTGAATAATGCTTGATACACTGACTGACAGTGACAATGCAACACCAAGGAGGAGTGGTTCGAAAGGGATGAAAGTTGGGGAAAAAACAGAGACGGCACGGATGAATAATTGATGTTTATTTCAAACCGATATGCAGGTTACACAATGCGCACGGCATCGACTCAGTAGGATGTAGGACCACCGCGAGCGGCGATGCACGCAGAAACACGTCGAGGTACAGAGTCAATAAGAGTGCGGATGGTGTCCTGAGGGATGGTTCTCCATTCTCTGTCAACCATTTGCCACAGTTGGTCGTCCGTACGAGGCTGGGGCAGAGTTTGCAAACGGCGTCCAATGAGATCCCACACGTGTTCGATTGGTGAGAGATCCGGAGAGTACGCTGGCCACGGAAGCATCTGTACACCTCGTAGAGCCTGTTGGGAGATGCGAGCAGTGCGTGGGCGGGCATTATCCTGCTGAAACAGAGCATTGGGCAGCCCCTGAAGGTACGGGAGTGCCACCGGCCGCAGCACATGCTGCACGTAGCGGTGGGCATTTAACGTGCCTTGAACACGCACTAGAGGTGACGTAGAATCATACGCAATAGTGCCCCAAACCATGATGCCGCGTTGTCTAGCGGTAGGGCGCTCCACAGTTACTGCCGGATTTGACCTTTCTCCACGCCGACGCCACACTCGTCTGCGGTGACTATCGCTGACAGAACAGAAGCGTGACTCATCGGAGAACACGACGTTCCGCCATTCCCTCATCCAAGTCGCTCTAGCCCGGCACCATGCCAGGCGTGCACGTCTATGCTGTGGAGTCAATGGTAGTCTTCTGAGCGGACGCCGGGAGTGCAGGCCTCCTTCAACCAATCGACGGGAAATTGTTCTGGTCGATATTGGAACAGCCAGGGTGTCTTGCACGTGCTGAAGAATGGCGGTTGACGTGGCGTGCGGGGCTGCCACCGCTTGGCGGCGGATGCGCCGATCCTCGCGTGCTGACGTCACTCGGGCTGCGCCTGGACCCCTCGCACGTGCCACATGTCCCTGCGCCAACCATCTTCGCCACAGGCGCTGCACTGTGGACACATCCCTATGGGTATCGGCTGCGATTTGACGAAGCGACCAACCTGCCCTTCTCAGCCCGATCACCATACCCCTCGTAAAGTCGTCTGTCTGCTGGAAATGCCTCCGTTGACGGCGGCCTGGCATTCTTAGCTATACACGTGTCCTGTGGCACACGACAACACGTTCTACAATGACTGTCGGCTGAGAAATCACGGTATGAAGTGGGCCATTCGCCAACGCCGTGTCCCATTTATAGCTCGCTACATGCGCAGCACAGCGGCGCATTTCACATCATGAGCATACCTCAGTGACGTCAGTCTACCTTGCAATTGGCATAAAGTTCTGACCACTCCTTCTTGGTGTTGCATTTGCTCTGTCAGTTAGTGTACAAAGTGAGATGCAAGGTTGTCTCTGTACCTTGTTGAGTTTTGGTGTGGAGAAGGAAAGGTTTGAAAAACCAGTCCTCAAATGTATTGTGGTCCAACAACCATGTATCGTCCTTCCATATTTTGTTCCTGCCTTGCAACAAATATCAATGCAGAATGGGGAACCTCCTTTAGGCTCACCATCATCCATGTATTCCACAGCTCCTTAGTTGTGTAAACAACATAGGATAGAAGCATTGTGCCGTCACCTGCTCCACAAAACATAATCATAGTGCTGGACTTGGAGAAGTTGATCTAATCCTGGTACTTAATTCTTCTTCGATGGATTTCCTTTCTTCTGTCCTAGATCATCTTGCAGATTTGTCTCATCATAAATAAAGACGTTCCTTGGAGGTACACCATCAATTGATGTGTTCACAAGTTGTGGAAATACTTCTCCAGGACTTCTGGAGAAAAATTTTTATTTTTAAGATTTGCTTTACGTTGCACCAACACAGATAGGTCTTACCGCCACAGTGGGATAGGAAAGGCTTACAGTGGGAAGGAAGCGGCCATGGCCTTAAATAAGGAACAGCCCCAGCATTTTGCGTGGGGTGAAAATGGGAAACTACAGAAAACTATCTTCAGGTTTCGAACTTCAGTTATTCAAAGCATATGATTTTGTAACTTCTTGTTTATCTAGTAATTTTTTGACATTAAAGTCTCTCTTTTTCTGAGTTCTGAAGGAAGTTGACTTACCTGGTCTTTTTTCCCTTACCCATCATTTATTTTTAACAAACCAGCAATGTGAAGAAAATTCCAATATCATCTGGTGGACAGATATGAAAAATAAAGCCAAGAAACACATTACAAGGAAGTGACGCCATTGGGAAAAAGTAGTCAGCATAAGCATTCAATCACTCAGGTATATCAGGGTCACCGTTTATGGATTTTGAGATGGCTGAAGAGACAGAGTCTAGAACTACAAGCTCTGCTACAATAAATCTGCCAGAGCTCCTTTGCACAGGGCCTGGTGGTTATCTCTTCTGTACTTTTCTCATGATCTCTTCCATTGGACTCGTGCCATTATCGCTGTTCAAAGTGTTGTGGGCCTCATGGACAGGACATCACCACATTGCCCAATCACTACATCCTCCCAGTTGTCGATATCAATCTGGCACTTCTTATTAGACTTTAGAGTGTATCTTTTTTTTCTGTCCTCCCTGATTGCATTGGCCATCCTTGCTTTGGAAGGCATGTTGAAGGTTTGCGTGCAACATGCTGGTCTCTTCCAAAATACTGATGTTTGTTAGACAGTCCTGCCAATTCTTCCAGACATTTGAGTGTGTCCCGTGTAAATAATCCAAGTCTTACATCCATAAGTCTCCCTGTGAGTGGGGGATGCAGACGAAGAATTCACCCATGGTATCCCCTGCCTGTCGTAAGAGGTGACTAAAAGGGGCGACCAATGGATGATCAAATTAGAACCATGAAACTACTTGTGATTAGTACCACCACACGGGGAACACCGTGGGTTGCCTTTACTTGCACGTAGTACCACTATGTTGGGTACCAAATGGGTTTGTGATTAGTAGCGAACAAGAGCGCGACGGCTTTTACAGTACCTGTGATTAGTAGCACTATATGAGCGACATCATGGGATGGGGGAACCCATGGTTCTGGCTTGCCTATGATTAGTACCTACTATATGAGGAACACCATGCGATAGTATGATTCCCTGTGGTTAGTACTAGTAATGGGCAGTCTGAAACTATGTCTCGAGATTTCTCGAGACTAGCTCAGGCACTATTTCTCGCGAGATATTTTGAGAGATCTCGAGAGCGTTGTCCCCGCATTGTGCGGCGAGCAGCGTGTCATAGGCTTACAGGTAGTCGGAGCTGAATGTTGTTTGTACCAAGTATGCAAATAGCCAACCACGGGCCTTCTCCATTTCGTAAATACGTGTTGACAAACAACTAGGGCGTTCATTTCTGTAGAGGTCTATTTTGACACAGTATAACATAATTATAAAGGTTATGCATTCTGGCATTGTATGTACTGGCAGGTACACGAATGAGTGGTTTAAGTACAGAACATGACGGCTTCTGTAGGTACACGTACCTGGATACTAGAGGCATGCATTATTCAAACTCAGGGTGAGGCAAGATGCGCCTTGCCGCATATGCAACCACCATTACGCATGAGTGGAATGTGTAATCTAAAAGGCTTCAGTTTGCTCCCATTCTTTCGACAGATAGGTGTACATTCACAATTAAGTATTTATTTTCCACCTAGTCGATACAATGATTGCTTAAGGCAATTTTTAATGGTCAAAAGTGGTACATGTTTCGTATATTATCAACATCTTCAGCCACATAACACTGTTTAGATGAAAAATATATAAAATTGACAAAGTAATGTTTTAGAGGAAGTGTCCTTAAAATTAACATAAGATTGACCCCACATTCAATATCACATTATGACTACTGCTTGTGTTTACCGATATTTTGGTGAGGAAGGAAATAATTCCTTACAATGTTATAGAGTATTCGCTTATATGTAAAAGTTAGCAAAATTACCCAACAACAACAAGAGTACAACAAGCAATTCCATGGAAAGGAAATATTACAAGAAGTACTACTAATTTAACATTCTAAATCCAGCATCATCGTAAACAAATTCAGTATTTCCAGTGCTTAATACTACCGCTTACAATACTATAGATTGAGCTTTCTACTAGCTTAACATTACAAGTGATGATAAAGTGAAGTGAAACCAACGATGACGACAACAACAACGAAAGAAAATATGACAAGAAATACTACTAGTTTAACTTTCTAAATCCAGCATCATTATACACAAATTCACACACAACTTAAGTATGTCCATTAACACTATGGCTTACAGTACTATAGGTTGAACTTCCTACTAGCTTAACACTACAAGTGATATTAAAGTTAAAGCATAACTACCCAACAACTACAACAACAAGATTACAACAAGCAATTCCATGGAGAGGAAATATTAGAAGAAATACTACTAATTTAACATTCTAAATACAGCAGAAAATCACAAATTCAGTGTCCGTTGTTTACAGCTTTTACTTTTCACTTTACACTATCACTAATCATCATCTTAAACAATTTGATACCGGAAGAGAATCTATCAAAGACTGCTGCAGGTAATTTATACCAATCCCTTATGGTCCTGTTTACGAAGGAAAACTTGCCCACATCAGTATGCTGTTTATTATTACACTACTATAAGTGACCGTTGCCACTGGGATATTTCCCATTTGCGATGTATTTGTTAATAATAATAATAATAATAATTAGGTACTTCGGTAAATGACAGTGCAATGTGTAATTGTGTCTAGTTGTACGTGATAACTTGAAGACTATGTCCAAAATGCAACTTAAGTCGTGGATGTCGGTTATTTTGAAGAGATGCCACTTAGCACAGCCCACTGTGTTGTTTATTCAAAAGAAGTAAAATACGTCGGCAGAAATACTTCTAGGATGATCTGACACTTAAAAACACATACTATAAATGAAGAGGAATAGTCGCAGAACACCTCCGGCTCGGTCTGAATCACAAGAAGCTACCCTGCCGACAGCGATTGTGAGGCATCCAGGTAGGTTTACATCCTAATAACAGTTATTAACAAATTATACGGGTTATTCAGCAAAGAGGTCCACCTGAAATAACTCGAACAATTTAAGATACTAGCATTCTGTCTTCACTTTCGTTAATGGTATTAAGGAGTTCATAGTTCAACATGCAGTGCTTTCCTATGCTTTTGACAAAATTTATCATCACATACGTTTCCATATCAGAACTGCTGATGATAACTATCAAGCTTACAGTCGTAGTTACTGGGACATCGTGTCGCAAAGCTCGCAGCACACGAGAATCGGTTGCCCATCACCCCTGCTGAAAGAATTGGAGCAAAGTTGGACATTTTAGATTACACGTTCCACTCATGTGTAATGGTGGCTGTATATGCACATCTTCCCCGTCTCAAGTTCAAATAATGCACGCCTCTAGTATCCAAGTAGGGTACATCCTATCTACAGTTATTCACAAATTATGCAGGGTTATTCAGCAAAGATGTCCACCTCAAATGATCCATGAACAGTTTAAGATACTGACATTCGGTTTTCACTTTCGTTAATGGTATTAAGGGGTTCATAGTTGAACATGCAGTACTCTTCCAGGCTTTTGACAAAATGTATTGGCTCACACGTTTTCATATGAAAACGTTATTTCAAGCAATAACTTCCTATGATATACTACCAATTTTACAATTGTAGTTACTGGTACGTCGCACAGTTTGCACTACAGGAGGATCGGTCTTGAGATTCTCGCGAGAGTCTCGAGCGAGAGCTTTGCCCATCACTAGTTAGTAACCTTATGTGATGAACATAGGTTTGCGTTGCATGTAATTGGTGTCGCATTGTGTGAAACAGCGTAGGTCTGTAATACATGTGTGAATTTCATTACCTGTGGGTAGTACCATAATGTGTGGAATACCACAAGTCTACGCTACTCTTGATTAGTACCGCAACATGACAAATATCATGGTTCTACTTTCCTAGCGATAAGTACCATTATGAGTGGCCGCTGACTTGCATTTTGGACCCCTTTCGCTTACATGTATCATTGATTCAGTATTGTGCTATAGCAGCAGTCCCTTGGTCAGTAATACTATTGTTCTACGCCAGCTTCTGTGCATGTGAGGCACTGTGGGTCGGTTCCACTGATCGTTTTAAATTCATATCCATCCATTCTTTCTTTCTTCGTCCTCACGTTTTGAATTGTGGTCAGTGGATGTTTTTGGGCTTTTAATTTGTCATTTCATTTTACCTCATTTTGTACCATTAGGGGCCGATGACCTAGATGTTAGGCCCCTTTAAACAACAAGCATCATCATCATCTATATCCAGAAGTAAGTAAGATTTAGTGTGCCAGTATTGTAGCAGAGCTTATAGTTTTAGAATCTTTCTTCAGCCATCTCAAGATCCGTAAGTATGGTACAATGGTATTGTAAACATGTAGATTGGTGGGGACGTTGTAATCATGGTTGTTGAAGACCTGTCTAAAGAGATGACCAAATGCCATAGGGAAAAAAAAAACTTCAGAATAAGAATATCCTATGTTCATTGAGGAATCTTGTACGTCATTTAATTCTTCCAGCAGTAGTAACATTTCAGAGTACAATTCTGAAGCATTTCATTAGATGTGTGATAAAATGTACTTCATCATGAATTATAACTGTACCATATTCTCCTGTATGGAGCTTGAGAAAAATCTGTTACTGTACATGTTATTTAAATAGACTTCAAAATTTCACCTTCATGAACTATGAAACAAAATATTTTGATTTGGAATCACAGTGCAAGTGGTGGTAGAAATGCTGCACATAAAGATACAAAATCTAAAAACATCAAAACTTGTGAAAAGTGTCAATGTCTGGTAAATATTAGTAATGGACAAGAAGTCTCAGTAGTTGCAGAATGTTCAAGCTACATTGTTGCTGTAAGTATTTATTGTACTATCATAGTCAAACAGTGTTCATCACAGGATAATGAGCTGTATCCAATGTGTCAAAGAAAGGTAAAGAGTAAAACTTACCCATCAAGAGGTTTTTGTATCTTGCTGCTGTATAGAGGTCTTTCATATGAAAACTATGAACACCCCATAACATCCATTGATCTGTTGGCAAAGAAATGTCCTATGAGCATTCAGATGAATAGTGTAGTTGAAGTTGCACACATATTATACATTTTTTCAGTATGTAATTGTTATTTCCATTGCCTGGAACAAACAGAAATATTGTAATTTATAAAACACTATGGTGTTTTGATCCCAACGTATCTATATTTTAACTAAAACGCTGAATTCAAACCTTTAGAAGAATTCAGACTTGATTACAAAAATAAATTGTGGTGCAACAGCCCTGATGGGCCTTGACCTACCAAGCACCCACTATTCAGCTTGAAGGCCTGCAGATTATGAGGTGATGTAATGGTTAGCACGATGAATCCTCTTAGTCCTTACTCTTGGCTTTCTTGATTGGGGATGCTATTTCACAGTCAGATAGAATCTCAATTGTTCTCATGCAGACCGTATGGCCTTCAAACCAGCCCTCGGATCCAAATAAAAAATTTTGACCCGACTGGGAATTAACCCCAGGGCCTCAGAGTAAAAGGTAGGCTGGCAGAATTTTGAAAATATTTATTATTTATTTTCCAAATTATGAAAGCCAGGCAATATGACGTCATGGCACTCAAGTATCTGCAGGCCATCTGGCTGGGCAGCAGTAGTTTTGGCAAGCCAAGGCCCTCAAGGGCTGTGAATGCCACAGTTTTTTAATTCTTATTCCTTTTATATGAAGAACTGTGTTCTCTTACACCATCCTTGGCTTGTAACTTCACCAGTATCACAAAAATGGTTTCCATTTGAATGACCTACTCGGAAGTGTTAATCCTTCGTGCATAGCAACTAGTTTGAGAGTTCCATAGATATCTTCCTGCTTGTAGCTAAGACTCTTATACTGTATGAATAAAAAATCTTGAATGTTGAAGCTTTGTCATTCATTGCATGCTCTTCAGTGGTGCCAGTAGATAAATTGCTGTTATAGCTGCTAAATTCATTGAGAAATATTATTTAAAATTCTTGGTTCTAACAGCATTTTTCTTTTATGACCTAATTTTTGTATTCTACAGTGGCGACTGGTGGTATCTGAAGCTGGGTGTTGCACCAAAGTTTTCAGTGTAGCATTTTTAAATGGGAAGCTTACAGAAATAACAAGAAACCCTAAAGTCGTTACGTAATGAACTGCATTCGTATTATCATTGAAATATATCCAGCAATTAAAACAAAGGAAATAATATGCTAATTATACAGTATAACTACAGTTATTCTTACCTTACTTGAATTGAAAATTTGCCCTCCTGTTTTTCACTGATGCAAACTTGTCAGTTACCTGTTGATTGAAGTCTGTGATCTCCATCACCAGATCTCTTTCAATAGAAAGCATTGCCAAGGCAGGCAATCTTTCCTGGGTCATAGAGCTCCTTAAGAAAGTTTTTATTCTCTTCAAAGTAGAAATACATCTTTCTGCTTCAACAGACGTCATAGGAATTGTAAGAATTAACTTCAACAGTTTCAAGCACTCAGTGAAGGTCCTCTCTAGGTTGTTGGTTATTATAAACTTGGTAGAATAACAGCTCCCTACAATGTTATGAATTCTTGCACTAAATAGATGGAACATACTTCAAGGTGTAGTTTCAATTTGTTCAAAAACGTATACACTGAACTTACTGCCTGTAAGATATCTTCACTGAACTTAAAGCAGTACAAGAGAAATTTCTCTGAAAAGAACAATGATTAAGCTACAAGAAGACCTGAGAAGCTAAAAGGATCTTTAGCCTGGGGAATTATCACGTAGCACACTTCCTTTGCTTCTCTTTTCCACTCAGTCTTGTCCAATTTCTTTTTCTTCAATGAGCAATCGGTAGATTTATTAGCGCTCGTGAGGTCAATTTCTTCTCAGATCTTGGAGATATTTACTTCAAATGCTGAAACAGTCTTATGTGCAGAACCCACATGTGTCTCAGTGTTGTACCTGACCGAAGAGAACTTCGACTAGTGCCATAATTTTACGGAAGAACTCCAGCCAATAATTGAAATAATGATGTATCCACAAAGACGCACACAAAATCCTGTCAGTTGTGTACACTTATTTATTGTTACGTAAGGTTTTCAGTATGTAAACGATGTTGTGCTACAAATTTGTAACGTCACGTAGGAGGTAACGCTAATGTAAATGAAGACTAATTATCAATAAAGACACAGTAAATGTGTATTAGTACGCAGTGGAATGATAAGAGGGGCTCAGAAAAAGAGGACCGTCAGGACTGCTGAACATAAGGGCAAAACAAGATAACGGGACTTCAAATAACATGTATATTTACTTTTTCTTTTTGAACCAGCGGTAAGGTACCAATATACACTCTAGCAAGAACAATTTGGCAGGATTACTTTTTTTTAATAGAAAGACTACAGTATAAAAAAGGAGCGTAGAAATATACATCAATTAATATTTAGCAAGATTGAGAAAATTGAACGTGAGAATGGAATATACAAATAGATATCAGTAAATTTAGTGGTATACATGAATTCTCAAAACATGGCTGATAATTAACAAGGGTACCAACTTGAAGTAAGTTAATATGTTTAAAGCTTGTTGATGAATAGTAGATTTTCCAAATATAATAACTAAACCTAACCGCGATGCTAAGGGTGAACATGTGCTAAATAAATGCACTGATTGATAAATATGTGATATACATGAAAAGCATTATAGGCAATTCCAAGTACATATTTAGAAGAAGTAGGTTATAAGAAAATTCGTTAACATAAAGGTGTGAGACACGGGGGGGGGAGTTGATCGAAGGGATCATAGCACATACTTAGACTGTATAATGATTGTAATAAGTTCCATAATAACAGGAGTGTGCCTTAAAATGTGAAACATTAATAGAAAACTAGTTCCAAGGAATCCTAGTACATGCCTAGGATTTGTAGTGATAGTCACACGTTCCGTAATAATACAAGTACGCATAAAAATGTGAAATATGACGGGAAATCTTATACAAGGTACAAAGCTAGTACAACCTATGGTATAAAGGGTCGGGATGGGAGAAATAGGATAGGAAAGAACACAATCCGAAGTGTACGTCAGATGTATAGAAGTTATGGTAGACGGCCATCCCGTTCTATAGTTGCAATTTGACATGAATAAAGGTAAGTTCTTAGCGTAAGTATCTTGATTGTCCACAAAGTGTAGACCACACCCCAACTCCCTCCTAGACGCCAGTAGAAAAGAATGGTTAAGATTAAAATTTAAATAGGAAAGTCTCCATATCCCTCACATCAAGGTAGCAGCAGCAAAGTGATTGGCAGAGAAAATCTCATGCCTCGACAAGGTCTTGTGCTGTTTCCAGTTCTTGATTCCACCTGCCAAAGTAGGCAACGTGGCGAGAAGGCAGAGAGATCATTCTAGAAAGTTATTGTGACAAACAGCTGAGCTGATGACGTATAATGTCAGCATAGGACAGATGAGCAGCAAATATGGTGACCAGGCAAATATCAGCGGAAGGGAGTGGAGGATTAAACGTGAAAAGATATGCACAGTAGAGATGTTGAGGTAAGTTCACCAAAACTGTAGTCAGTATATATAGCACACAAAGTAGAATGGCACATCATTTAAAACTATTTACACATTACTCATCAATAAACCACCAATTTTAACAACTGCCTATCACGAAGAATCAGAAGACTGCCATCTTGAAACGACTGACTGCTACTTTAGTATGTCGGCACAAGCACAACACGAGTTCATGATAAGAATTCCAACTAAACAATAACCATCAAGACCGCCTCCTTATATACAGTATGTGCCTGGTCAGGCTTCTAGAAGGATATGTCACAACATATCTTCTCATACATTCTAGAGTGCCCAGTAGTGTAGTTGCAATGTAAGGAAGGTTCTACATACTTCTCGTACATTCTGGATATTACAGTGTGTTGCACAATATTGTAGTGGACTATACATCGTATATACAGGTAATAAATGATTACTATTAATTACGGATTCTGACATTAACTAAACTCATATTAATATATATACAGCACATGTTTTTCAACCCCATTAAGATGAACACAGACATAACAATGCAAATATATAAAAGCAAAATGAAAACAAATCACAATTGCTTACCATGAGGGCAGTAGCGCAAAATACAACGCATGAAGGATAAAAGGACTGGATCTTAAAATTAACGCTTGAAAGGTTGCCAGGTCAATATTACTAACTACTAAATAACAGAAGAAATAAAAATGTAAATAAGATGTTTACTTAGAGGAAAAAAATATTCATAGCATTTATGATTAAATATTTCATTTTTTCTTTTAAATAATAGATGAAGGATAATTAACTTGTTTTCAAAATAATTAACAATTAAATAAATGAATGAAATTCATTATAATTTACAGTACAAGATTCCTATGTTTAAAAATTAAATAAGTTAAGGGACCAATAAGATAAATAAATAAATTATTAAATCACTAAATTATAGCTACTTAAATCAATTGCTTAAATTATGATGCAAAAAAGGTTTACAAGCTTGTAAATATTTTTATGAACAAATCCCCTTTTAAAAATATTAAATTTTAAGCTTTAAGGTATACCTTTGTAAATTAAATTCTGGCCAGTAATTATGAACCTGGTTAAACAAGGTTTCAACCTTCCTTTAGTCAATCTATAGACAATACACACAAACCCAGAATATGTGACTATCAGTACCAATATTACACAATAAATTAATAAATGAACCTAATGTTAATTACTAATAAACAGAAAAATATTCCTCAAATCCATATAATATTACAAGGGGAGGAAAAAAATATGTTCCACACTTAATGACAGAACATGGAAGCACACAACAGAAGTTAGTCGTTACCAACACCAAACCTTCATTCCCATAAAAATCATCAAAGCCACTTAAATTAAAACGTGTCCATCAAATGAGATGAGATGACACATTACGTAATAATAAACAAATACAAGGACCCCAAACAAGGGGTAGTATGCAACAAGAAAATGTTAAGACAATGGCATATCGTCGTTGCCGGGAGGAAACCTCCTATGTGATAATATTTTTGGAGATGTACTGACCCGCAGCACATACATTATGAAGAGCGAGAATGCCTTGACTACTAGCACACAGTATTGAACCTTACCAGCCAAAGTTCTAAAATATTTCACATAGGAGGTTTTGTCCCGGCAACAACGATATGTTAAATTAAATGTCGATCGGCAAATTTCAATTTTTCACAGACTCGATGTTATTAAAAATCATTATTATTATTATTATTATAAATACTACCATGGGGCAAAGAGATTTTGAGAAGCTTCGATCCTTCTCTGAAGCATGATGTTCCCGATCCCCAAGAATCCGACGATCGGGAGAAACCAGACCTGCGTCCGGGGCCTGGGGTAGTTGCATTGGTAGCGTTTGTTCCATTATGCTAGGGTTACAAGTTGAAAATCCAACTAGTGGTGATCTTTTGGGAAAGATCACGAAAATACAACTCGATTGTTGAGATCGAGAGGTGCCTCGAGATGTTCGTGGCTGTGGGTAGGCATTTCCTCCTAAATTCTATGGCCACATCTGTAGAATGGACGACGCCAGATATGCAAAAAAAAAGCTTGGTATAATTAAATCAAAGAATGTCAAAATAAGCTGGTTAGAGGAAATAAAGCAGGACTTAAAAGAAATGAATATCACAGAAGATATCATCAGGAATTGCAAGGCTTTTGGGAATCTGGTTGCAAAGCACACGTTCACGGAAAAGGCTAAAAGAACCACAGGGAAGCAATGGACGAAAGAACGCAAGAAACAACATAGCGAGTTCATGAAGAGATTCTGGGAGGAGGAGAAGAAGAAAGGAAAACCATCATCAAGCTAACAAGTTCCAACGCGCTCTGTAAACAGGCATAACGAAGAAAGAAATACTCCCATGGGTGATAGTACGAAATTACACTTACTTTTGTTAAACAGTTCGCCAAAAGCTTAGATAACTTAGAATGGAGGGGGCTTTGGATAATGTCAAAATGCATAAATGAGGTGTCATGTCATTAAAGTCCCGAGCAATGCAAATAATGATCCCATACAAATCGTCAGCCGGCTAACACAATAGCAACATAGTTAGAAGGCAAATTCAAACTGTTGGAATGTTGTGGTTTTCTCATAAAAATAAATTGTCATGTAAATATCTTGTATATATCTTAAGAAAAACAACATTGAGGTTATGTGTCAGTAGCTCAGATAATTGAGTGGAGTGGTTTATCTTTGTTTGCTTTTGTACTTTGAACGTTTGAACTGCTTGATGTGTGTGATGCTCAGTTGTAGTCAACAGCTCGTAATAAATGGATGTGTGTCATGAAGCTGGTGTTTGTGGCATAAGTTGATGTCCTAAACCGGCGTAAGCGAGCAGAAATGAAGATATATCCAGAGCGCCAAAACACCACAGTAAATTTTGGACAATATAAGTTGAAATGGAGTAACGAGAATTAACAGACGAAGCAAGTTGTGACATTATTGACGGAAAAAATGGCGACCTCGTGGACCGGTGAAGAAACACTGTATAGGAATGTAGCCAAGCTTACAGTGGAGAACTATTTTTCGTGGGCATTAAAGGTGAAACAAGAGCTGTTGTTGAAAGATGTATGGGAATCTGTAAGAGGGTATGAGGATACGCCAGATTGTCAACTGTCTCAGATAGAAACGAGACGATGAGCGTGAAACAATGTGATCGCGTTAGCGGTTATTTTCAAATATGTCGGAGAAAATTTTGAAAGTGATATTGCAGATATTGAATCAGCGAAAAAGGCATGGGAAAAACTGCACGAGTTGTGCAATGATGGAGGGCTAGTGAATGGTGTATGACCCTGAAACAGTTGATTTTGTGAAGCCCAAGGACGAGTGTTCTAGAATACTTCGCAAATATAAATTAAATGTGGAGGAGAATGAGCAAAGCTGGATACGAGTTCACAGATCAACAAGTTGCAGGAATGATCATTGGAAATCTTAGGGGAATATGTAGTTCGTATCCCTTGGAAGCTGATTTGGCAAAACAGACCATCTCGAAGGTGAAGGTGAGACTACTCACGGAGGAAAGCAGAAGGAAACTTCAGCAAAATGGAGGAAAGGCTTACGACACTGGAAAATTTGAGGAGGATGAAGCTCAAGCCATGGTTGTTCATCAGAAGCGAGATATCAAGAAAGAAGACGTGGGACGAGGAAAACAGTATAGTTGCTACAATTGCTGTAAACAGGGACATGTATCTAAATATTGTCGCAGTACCCAAAACTGCTTCAATTGTTTCGGGACATTATTCAAAAGTATGTCCAACAATGAAGAGTGACGAATCATCGCAGGAGAGTAGATCAGTGAATGCGAGTGGAAAAGTGGTAAGCTCAGAAATTATACATGTAGTAGATAAAGCAATGAGCATGTTAGTTTCTGTGGAAAGTGAGAAAATTAAAGATTGGCTGTTCGATTCAGGTGCGTCCCATCATGTGTGTCCAACAAAGGAGATGTTTATAGACATGTTAACAAATGTAACCGGGAATGTAGAAATAGGAGATAACAGTAAGCTGGATATTAGAGGTATAGATAAGGTGAAAGTAAAAATGTCCACAGGATGGACAATTACATTTACAAATGTGTTGGATGTACCAAACTTAAGTGCAAATTTAATATCAGTTGGTAAGTCAACCAGCAAAGGTTTCAAAGTAGGATTTACAGGTGAGAAAGCAGTGGTTGAAGATAAGAATGGAGATGAAACATTGTTTGTTGCAAACAGGAGGAATGATGTGTATGTAGTACAAATAGAGGGGAGAACGATATTGTAGCTGTGAGTGATTGTGATCAAATGATTGATCAAGGATGTAATAACAATGTAGCATTCAAAAGTGTTGGGGAGGTTAGGTTGTGGTATGAGAGATATGGACATGTTCATTCTGAAGCTTTGTTTAAATTGCCTATGTTAGAATTGAAAAGGAGTAATGATATTAATACTTGTTCTGTATGAATTCAGGGGAAACTAAGTAACAAGGGAGTACCAAAGTCTTGTGAGCGTGAGGCAGAAAAACCACTTGATGTTGTGCACACTGATGTAGTTGGAAAAATTAGTCCACCATCACTTGGGAAATCTCAATATGTTGTAACAATGATTGGTGAATACTCCAGATTTAATGTGTGAAAAATAAGGATGAAGTGTTGGAGGTGTTTAATAGGTATCAGGCAAATGCAGAAAAGTTACATGGTGTAGGAATTAAGGCAGTGCAATCTGACAATGGTACAGAGTATACATGTAGTGGGTTTCAAGCACAATTGCAAAAATGTGGTATTACTCATAGGAGATCTGTACCATATACTCCACAACAAAATGGATTAGCAGAGAGGCAGAATAGAACGATGTTTGATACTGTTAGATGTCTATTGATCCCATCCTCGGCAATAAATTTTCAGATACAGTATGAACTGTGGTTCAGTAGGAAGTTGGATCAGGAAGAAGTGGGTAGATTGAAAGTATTTGGATGTCAGGCGTGGACTGTAAGGACAGACAGCAGGAAGTTAGATACAAGAGCAAAGTCATGCGTTATAATAGGTATTGTAGTACGTAAAGGTTGGACTGTAGAACATCTACATGTAAGTAGTGCTTACTTAAACAGTGAAATCAGTTGTACTGTATGCATGGAGCAACCAGAATTGTTCGTAAAAAAAGATGTTCAAAACTATGTATATAAATTGAAGAAAAACATCTATGGACTACCTAATTTGAGTAAACACTGGAATGCTTGTGTTGATGCTATAATTAAAAGACTAGATCTTAAGTAATGTGTCAAGAAACTATGTGTGTATGTAAAGGAGTGTTGTATTATTGGCTTGTATGTCGACGACATACTTGTAATAAGAAATTATTATTGTAATACTTGTAATAGGTGACAAGGAGGTTGTTAAGTTGGTTAAAATAAGGTTGGCAGATGAGTTAGAGATTAAAGATCTAGGGAAAGCAACAAACTTACTGACAATAAAAATAGAACAGATAAAAGAAGGGGTTATATTGAGTTAAAGTTTGTACACTGACAAATTACTTGCTGATTTTTCCATGAGTGACTGTAAACTGAGTAAGACTATTTTACCAAGCGGGTATTCTGCAGCTGAAAATGATGAGCAGGAATTAGATTGTACCATTTATCGCAGTGCAGTAGGAAGTTTACTATATTTGTCAAATAATACTAGACCTGACATTGCATTTGCGGTAAGTAAAGTTAGTCAAAATTGTCAAAAACCTAAGATTAAAGATTGGGAAGAAGTGAAGCATATCATGAGATATCTATGTAGTACTAGAGATTTAAAGTTGTGTTTCAAAAATTGTGAGGAGTCAGTAAAGGTGTTCTGTGATGCAGATTGGGGAGGAGATACTGAGTCTGGAAGATCAGTGAGTGGGTATGTAACCACAGTGGCAGGGGGAGCATTATCATGGTATAGTAAGAAACAGAGTTGTATTGCTAGATCTACCATGGATGCTGAATACATGGCAGTGGCAGAGGTATCTTGAGAAGTAACTTGGATGAAAGATTTGCTATCAGAGCTAGGGCTGGAAAGGTTTATGGACATACCTTGTAAAGTTTTTGCTGACAATGCAGCAGCAATTAAATTAAGTAAAAACGATATTGTGAGTGAAAGGTCAAAACATATTGACATCATGTGCCATGTATGCAGAGAGCTAGTAGAAAAGGGGTTCATTGAGTTTGCATATGTAGCATCAGAGAGAAATGCTGCAGACTTGTTCACAAAGAATTTATCTGGCAAAAAGCTTAAGAGTTTGTATAAGCTTATAGGTTTGCAATGAGAGGATAATTGATTGAAGAGTAGTATTTTATTTTTTTTTGAGAAAAGGGGGGAGTGTTGGAATGTTGTGGTTTTCTCATAAAAATAAAATGTCATGTAAATATCTTGTATATATCTTAAGGAAAACAACATTGAGGTTATGTGTCGGTAGCTCAGATAATTGAGTGGAGTGGTTTATCTTTGTTTGCTTTTGTTCTTTGAACGTTTGAACTGCTTGATGTGTGTGACGCTCAGTTGTAGCAAATACAGTAGAGACAATCCGTGACACTCAGCGAGATATCGAGGGACAGCTATTAGAGCTTTCTCTAGCGGGTAGACCTGAGAACTACTGATTCTGCCATAAGAGCACGTGTATTTGTGTGTGAAGTTTATGGTGTTACTTATGCGTATTCAGTGAGTTGTCATAATTAAATAGTAGCGTGTGTCATTCCTTGATATCTCCTCTCAACATGAGGGGAAAGGTATGTGCTGTGTTTGGCTGCAGTACCTATGAAGTAGAGAAGAATGCGCGGTCTTTCTTTTGCTACCCTCGTGACAAGAAAATGTAAGTAATGTTGTGTTTGCATATATATTCTTCCAGTGACATAGAGATTTTTACAGTACTTCATAATCTTCTGACCTGCTCGACCCATATTTTAACTGGCTTAAAATATAATACGCATATTTTATTGTACAGTGCAGTAGTTATAACCTTCAATACCAATGGGTTGTTGTAGGTGTGATCTGTGGGTTTTGAAATGTCACAGAAGTGATTTGGATAAGGTGTACAAGAAAGAAGGGAAGTTACGCTTATATAAGAATTATAAGATTTGTTCAGATCATTTCCAGGTCAGCAACTTTAAAAATCCTCGACTATACAGCCAAGGGTATGTTACATTTTTAATCTAATTGTACATGAATATTCCTCAAAGCATCACTATCGACAACATTGTCATACTTTTCTTTCTTTTATTCCTCTTCTCAGATTAAAGCTGCGATTTTATAGATTTTCTTTCTGTTAGTAGGCTTCATATTAAGAGGAAAATTGTCAAGCTTTTAAATGTTAATTCATTGCATCATGTGTGTAAGGAACATGATGATATTTTTATTGACAAGTGTCTTAATGTGATGATACAAAAATTTTTAAATGAGAAAAAAGACAAATCAAACTGTAAACGTTCAGGCAGGAACGCTAAAGCAAAAGAAAGTAACACATACATGAAAGATTAACCTATTTCACAGCAGTCCATTTCACATCTTGTTTTTATGTCTAATTTCAGTCTTTAAAAAATAACCTTTTAAATAATTCTTCATTCATTTATCCAGAATTGCTTAGCAACTTCGAAGTTAATATCTCAATTATACTTTCTTTCTAGATGTAATTTATTTATCCATTTTCATATATGCATTTCCATTTATATTTGAATTTAGTGCGACTTTTCAGGTCAAGTCACTAGGAGCGCCACCGTCGAATTGTCTCCCAGTTTAACAAGGCTAAATCCGTGAGTGTCTTGTATTGTCTCTACTGTATTTGGTTGTAGTCAACAGCTCGTAATAAATGGATGTGTGTCATGAAGTTGGTGTTTGTGGTATAAGTTGATGTCCTAAACCGGTGTAAGCGAGCAGAAATGAAGATATATCAACACAAAAAATCAAGAAAATTTGGAAGGAAAATACACAGCAATATTAAATAATAATGATAATAATAATCACGAAGGATGAGTTGACAGTCAAGCACAAATGATAAGACAATAAGTTTAAACAAATCACACAAAATACAACCTCATAGATGCATAACTAGCGATTCCAAATTCCCATATAATTATGTTTACATTTATGAATTTAGTCCATAACCGATACAAGAAAATTTTGTTTACCATAGTTTACACTGTTTCATTAATCAACCGACGTTGCCAAAAGGGTGCGTTATAATGTAGGTCAAATCCACGATAAGATCACAAACTTTTAATCCATGGCCGTACGAGATCACCAGAAATAGTTATAATTTCCAGTACTTACTTGTGTGGGATATCCAATATTAGAACTTTATTTGTATAACTTGCCATGCCGGTAAACGGTTAACACTCACATGAAGTTTTCTTCTTACACTAATAAGTTAAATATAGGTTGGAGCCACGAAGATTTTAATTAAGGCACAGCCTTAATTCTCTCACAGATTAACCAGGAGCGTCACGCTGCATTCTCCACACACTACCAGAATGCCAAGATGTCTTCTTACGGACATGGGTGAACACAGCCATGTGTGGACGATGGCACTCAAGTAACTGCTTCCTTGCTCTCAGAGAAGGCGGAAGCGAGAGGCTCGTAACGTTCAGAGTTCCCACTGCGCAAGCGCGCCACTATCGATCGACTGTTCAGCGAATCAGAAGGATCCAGCAAAGACGTAATAATTGGAGATACAGTTTCTAAATTAAATATGCATGGTAGACTTCACAATTAGACGACAGTTCCAAACAATGGGCGATAATGGTAGATAACATTTCAATACACAAGCAGACATGCCAAATAAATATTTGTTGATATATTTTCACGTTACAGTTCCTCCCCTCCCTAAGTGAGAACACAGGGGAGACGAAGGTTCAAAACAATGGATAGCATGCCATATGCTATAATTTCAATGTCCAAACCAAATCTTCATACGTTGAATACAGGAAGAGACAAACCAAATTTTGCAAGTTCAGTTAACAAGAAATGGTCTTACTTGGTTGGAGGAATATAGATCTTCACACAATACCAGCAGATAAACATGTTGAGTGTGAACAGAATGGGATGCAACGTGGCCAGCGTCTCATCACACACCGCATAATTTGACAGTACATGATTCAGCACATTGATCACACCAGTACCGAGTGCAGTAGGCAACCATAGGTATCACATACATTAGATCTCCGATCAGCAGATGCTTGGGTGTAACGGCGCGTGAATAAACTGGAACACCACACACACGAACAGAAAGAGAGGGACCAAGTGCGCTTTACAGACCACAATAAATGGAAATGGCTCACCCACACATGTTAGGGACCACATAATTTTTTCAACTAGGTTTCCAAGACACTCTTGTAATGTTTCAGTAAGTTTCAAGGGATTATGCAAGTTCCACATGCCTAAAATTACCAGAAATAACTGCTCCAATTTTGAACCCAAGTTAAATTAAAGAAGTAACATCGTTAATGTAACTGTCAGACCACATTGTTGGTATTGGCATTTAAAGAATCACCAAAATGATGAAGTTATTTTACGTTCCTTGGTTGGCTAGTAAGCCAATATACACTAATTTTCTTGAAGTACTAATTTATGTGTTCGCAGCATTCAGAGTTCCCACTGCGCAAGTGCGCCACAATCGATTGACTATTGAGCAAATCAAAAGGATCCAGCAAAGACGTAATAATTGGAGATACAGTTTTTAAATTAAATATGCATGGTAGAATTCACAATTAGACGACAGTTCCAAACAACCTTTGAGTAATAATTACATCTTAAGAGAAGGGGGAAATAACTGAAATATCCCAAGACTTCAGTATTCTAATATCGAGGCTCAACACAGGAGATCAGAGAAATAACTTTGAATATTTAAGATGCTCATGGAATCCAGTGGTAAGTTACAGTAGTTTTTATTCCAGCAAATTAAGTATAATTAAACAGACTCAACCAAGATATCAAACAACAAATTATTAGGTCGAAGACCATTATAGTTTTCACACTCATTTACATGAAATACCAGCATTCTTCCACACATTATATAATTCCAAAGGACAGCACAGATACCAGAAGGACACAAGACAATGAACAGAAAAGATAAATGAACAGGAGGTACAGGGAAGTAAGAATGGATAAGGTAATTACTGGATGTACCTTGCAGTATTCATAACGATAAACCATCTACAGAAATCAGATAAGCTAGAACACGAAGGTTAGAAAAACAAGTAGCAGAGAGGCAGAAAAATATATTAAACCAAACCATCCGTAACGATAACGCAGAAATCACATGGAGTATCGGCCAAGAATAAGAAGGAAGCAATGGCAATAACCGGAGACTTCCTCGACATAATAACAGATGGAGGCGAGCTCATAAGTGTGTCCACAAGAGATGACCACGGAACAATTACCGAGGTCAACAACCACATGACAACCAACTATTACAATCGGGACGATAGGGAACAACAGACAAGAAATGAAAATAATATTACAAAATCAACCAGAACCAGCTCAACACAGCATAATAAGGGCCAAAATTCAAGGAAAATTTCATCTCCATATTAATAATCTTCGAATACAAGCACAGGTGTTCTACCAAAACCATCAAGTGTTCAAAGAACCTCTGGATAAGCCAGGACTAAAAATATGGTGGCAAAACAACAGTCCACCCTGTGTGATTATGCCAATCAACAGATACCCTACTAGGCAGTTGGAATACACGGGATATAATAAAATATAAACAATGAAGAAATTATAGATTACATGATGACAAAGCTCATGAGTTGATGGAGAAGAACCTTCAATCAATCAATCAATCAATTAATCAAATGACAGACAAGGAATTTTAGCAACTGACCCAGAACTATCCCAAATGATCCCATACTCACTGGAATAGAACCCAGAACAGTCAGATGACAACCAGGCAACAATATAAAATTGCAATTACATGCAGGGTAGAGCCAGAAGCCACTGAATTACAAGAGTTTAGGTTACTAAACCAGATAATAATAATTTTGTGTGGCTATTTCTAGCCGATTGCAGCCCTTGTAAGGCAGACCCTCCGATGAGGATGGGCGGCATCTGCAGGTAACTGCATGTTATTGTGGTGGAGGATAGTGTTATGTGTGGTGTGTGAGTTGCAGGGATGTTGGGGACAGCACAAACACCCAGCCCCCGGGCCACTGGAATTAACCAATGAAGGTTAAAATCCCCGACCCGGCCGGGAATCGAACCCGGGACCCTCTGAACCGAAGGCCACTACGTTTCTTTCTTTTGAGTATTGAATAGGTTGAACCTCCAGTTATTTAATTTTTAACATTCAGCCAATGAGTCGGACACTAAACCACATGAGGAACTACCAAAGGCATGAACTAAGGAATACGTTATGTAAATAAGCTTAACCAGAAGAGATTACACATAGACAACCATAAGGTGCAAGGAAAACTTCTTTGTACACAAATTTTTCATAATAACACCAGATCACATACAACTTTGGATCCACAGATACAAATCAAAAGAGACATAAGCTCTCATACCTCTAGACATCACATGAAGACATGATCAAGCCAGTGTACATTCACGAAATGACAACATTTACAAAATACACTCCCATAACCCATAGAAAATGAACAGGAACAGAAAATTTAACTTTAAATGTTAATTCCAGAGTAGATTCCACAATTCCACAATTATTAGGTAAAGAACAGTATTGATAACCACATGACAAATGCGAGACCCATAACCAAAATTCCAACATGAAGACACAGTAAAAACAAAGGGTCGTTTCAGCTATAAGCCAGCTGTACTCCACACCAGAACTCAGAAATGAACCCACACAACAACCATGAAACACTAGTAACAACACATAGGTATAGCGCCAAGAGACAATGATGACCAAGAATCAACACATGGAGCAACCAACCAGGACTAGCAATGAAAAATTCACTCAAGCACATGCCCAATAGTGACATCATTAACACAGAGAGAATGAAACCCAGAGCAAGAATTTAGTACACAGACACCTAACAGAAAATATGCAGCAAGAAGAATCTAATTCACAATGATCACAATTAACGAGGTCAAGGAAATCGCAGATTCACAAGGAAATTAAGACCACATCTCATTACAACCAGACCACATGAGTGAAGTACATGCACACTGCAGAAGAAGATGAATAAAGGAGGGTAAGTAGTAACAAGAAAGAATAAGGCATGATTAACACCAGCAACAGAAATTAATTACTCCACAACAGAAATGACGGAACTACCTGACATGGATACATCAAATTAACAAGATAATACAGTCTCAGGTGAACCATACAGACATAGCCTATCACCGTTCAATCACAAATCACATTTCAGAAGTACATGACAACAAGTACACTGCCCATGATAATCACATGACATAATCATTCACGAGTTCAATACAGACCCATAACAATACCATATCAAGAGCGGTAACATGCACAAGACCCCATAAGGCAAAATAGGAAAAACTTCCACAGCACATGCCCCAGATATGAACTAATATACACAAGCAAAAATCATCAACAATATGAGAACTCACCACATTAAATAAAACTCACAATAATAACACATGACACATAGTAACCTGGACAAGGCAGAACAGTAGAAATAAGTATGGAAGGAGGGAGTCACCATAGGTCAAGATTGTAAATCAATTTCACATGTTCATCCCAAACAGCGAGGTGGGTATACAGTCAGTGGAAGAGAAAATGTAATTACAATACAAATTTGTAACACTCAATCTACCAAGTAATAGATCAAGTCAACTCAGCTAAGTATCTTGGTATAATATTAGACTCAACACTTTCCTGGAAAAGTCATATTGATTATGTAATCAGCAAAATTACCCCTTTGATAGAAATAATGCACAGATTAAGATACAGTAATTTTTCTCATCAACAATTGAAGTGTATATATCATGCAATGATCCACCCACATCTAACATACACAATCTTTATTTGGTGTAGGAAAGATTATATTAATAATTTGGAAATCCTACAAAAAAGAGCCATCAAAATCATGTATGGATTCCCCTTCCTCAAACTGTCACATGAAGTTTCTTCAGAGTCAAATATTCCGCCATTCCATAAACAAATTGCATTTTCGTCACCAGTCTTTATGTGTATGCTAGACAGGAAATTAACCCATTCTACTGTTAACTTCTCCCATTTTAGTGAAATTCATGGATATGAAACTAGAGGATCATTAAGGATATATCCTTCTCACTCTAATTCAGTAAAGTATGGAGTGAAAGGCATAGAATCATCAATGGTTAGGGTTTATAATGTGTTGCCTCCTCTTATAAAGAACTCTAAATCGGTAATATGTGTTTTAAGAAAAAACGAAAGGAATATTACTCCCTTAGAGATATCTTAATATAATCTCTATATAACTTGCTTTAATTAATACAATAATATATATATATATATTGTCCATATTTAATATACTACAGCTATGCAATATCTGAATATACTTCTGAAAAACTATGATCCTAACATGTAAAAAAAAAAAAAAAAAAAAATCTTAGTTATCCAAAAATGTACTTGTCACTTTACAGAAAACCTATTGGATATGAAATGTAATTATTGTGTCGCCTTAAGAAAAGTATGTACTGTATTGTCCCTCTCATGAGCCAGAGGCTCATGGGACCTTTTGTCACCAATAAATAATAATAACAGTAGGATATAATTAATTAAAAATCTGGACCACGGATGAAGCTGGAATAAAGACATCACTTAGAGAATAAATCAGAGTTACAACAGCAGTTCCAACACCCGACACAAATTAATCCAAATAAATTCCTCAAAGGACAGGCCCAGCAATACCAGGAAAACCTAAGGTACAATCAATCAATCAATCAATCAATCAATCAATCAATCAATCAATCAATCAATCAATCAGTCAATCACTACTGATCTGCATTGAGGGCAGTCGCCCAGGTGGCAGATTCCCTATCTGTTGTTTTTCTAGCCTTTTCTTAAATGATTGCAAAGAAATTGGAAATTTATTGAACATCTCCCTTGGTAAGTTACTCCAATCCCTAACTCCCCTACCTATAAACAAATATTTGCCCCAATTTGTCCTCTTGAATTCCAACTTTATCTTCATATTGTGATCTTTCCTACTTTTTTTTTTTTTTTTTTGCTAGTGGCTTCACGTCGCACCGACACAGATAGGTCTTATGGCGACGATGGGATAGGAGAAGCCTAGGAGTTGGAAGGAAGCGGCTGTGGCCTTAATTAAGGTACAGCCCCCAGCATTTGCCTGGTGTGAAAATGGGAAACCACAGAAAACCATCTTCAGGGCTGCCGACAGTGGGATTCGAACCTACTATCTCCCGGATGCAAGCTCACAGCCGCGCAGTCCTAACCGCACAGCCAACTCGCCTGGTACTACTTTTAAAGACACCATCCAAACTTATTCGTCTACTGATGTCCTCCCACGCCATCTCTCCGCTGACAGCTTGGAACATAACACTTAATCGAGCAGCTCGTCTCCTTTCTCCCGAGTCTTCCCAGCCCAAACTTTGCAACATTTTTGTAACGCTACTCTTTTGTTGGAAATCGCCCAGAATAAAATCAAGCTGCTTTACTTTGGATTTTTTCCAGTTCCTGAATCAAGTAATCCTGGTAAGGGTCCAATACACTGGAACCATACTCTAGTTGGGGTCTCACCAGAGACAAATATGCTCTCTCCTTTACATCCTTACTAAACCCCTAAATACTCTCATAACCATGTGCAGAGATCTGTACACTTTATTTACAATCATATTTATGTGATTACCCCAATGAAGATCTTTCCTTATATTAATACCTAGGTATTTACAATGATCCCCAAAGGGAACTTTCACCCCATCAACGCAGTAATTAAAACTGAGAGGACTTTTCTTATTTGTGAAACTGACAACCTGACTTTTATCCCCGTTTATCATCATACCATTGCCTACGGTCCATCTCACAACATTATCGAGATCATTTTGCAGTTGCTCACAATCTTGTAACTTATTTATTACTCTGTACAGAATAACATCATCTGCGAAAAGCCTTATCTCTGATTCCACATCTTTACACATATCATTGATATATATAAGAAAACATAAAGGTTCGATAATACAGCCAAGAGGGTGCAGATAACAAGGTCAAAAAACTTCGCTTCATTAAGGTTAAATGTGGAAGAAAATTTCATTTATTTTAAATTTGAAAGCAGATTAAGTAAGTATTTGTGTACAATCTTAAATAGAAATGACAATGGTCTTCAAGTCAACCATACATGGCAGGTACAGAATAAGGAGACCCCAAAACCCATCAAGATTCCATGACCACAGAATATGGTAAATAAAACAAGCTTCAAGTGCACAGATACAGAGCGACACCATACTTCAAGGCTGAGAGGGTAGCAACAAAGAAGTCCCGATTACACATGAATCAAACATACAAAACAATTACCTGGATCCATTTCAGTTTTACAATTTTTAAGTTTAAAAGGTTGGTCTCTTTTGGCAGCTAGTAACGTTGACCTGGGCAACTTATCAAGTCATTAGTACAACAACAACAATGTAACAACCACGGCGACTACTGCAACCCCATTAAGAAGAACACAGACATAACAATGCAAATATATAAATAGCAAAATGAAAACAAATCACAATTAATTACCATGAGGGCAGTAGCATAAAATACAATGCGTGAAGGGCCAAACATGAAGGATAAAAGGACTGGATCTTAAAATTAATGCCTGAAAGATTGCCAGGTCAATATTACTAACTACTAAATAACAGATGAAATAAAAATGTAAATAAGATGTTTATTTAAAGAGAAAAATATAATCATTCATAGCATTTATAATTAAAAATTTCTTTTTCTTTTAAATAATAGATGAAGAATAATTAACTTGATTTCAAAATAATTAACAATTAAATAAACAAATTAATGAAATTCATTATAATTTACAGTAAAAGGTTCCTACATTTAAAAATTAAATAAGTTAAGGGACCGATAAGATAAATAAATTATTAAATCACTAAATTATACTAAGTTAAATTAATTGCTTAAATTATAATGCAGAAAAGGTTTACAAGCTCGTAAATATTTATTATGAACAAATCCCCTTTTAAAAATATTATTAAATTTTAAGCTTTAAGGTATACCTTCGTAAATTAAATTCTGGCCAGTAATTATGAACCTGGTTAAACAAGGTTTCAACCATCCTTTAGTCAATCTATAGACAATACACACAAACCCAGAATATGTGACGATCAATACAAGTATTACACAATAAATTAATAAATGAACCTAATGTTAATTACTAATAAACACAAAAATATTCTTCAAATCCATACAATATTACAAGGGGAGAAAAAAACAATTATGTTCCACACTTAATAAGAGAACACGGAAGCACACAACAGAAGCTAGTCGTTACCAACGCCAAGCCATCAATCCCATAAAAATCATCAAAGCTACCTAAATTTAAATGTGTCCATCAGATAAGATGAGATGAGATGACACATTACATAATAATAAACAAATGCAAGGACCCCAAACAATAGGTAGTGTATGACAAGAAAACGTTAAGAGAATGGCATATATTAAATTAAATGTCGAGCAGCAAATTTCAATTTTTCACAGACTCAATGTTATTAAAAATCATAATAATAATAATTATAAATACTCCCATGGGTGATAGTACGAAATTACATATACTTTTGTTTAACAGTTCGCCAAAAGCTTAGATAATTTAGAATGGAGGGGGCTTTGGGTAACGCCAAGGTGCATACATGAGGTGTCATTTAATTAAAGTCCTGAACAATGCAAATAACGATCCCATACAAATCGTCAGCCCACAAACCCAATAGCAACATAGTTAGAAGGCAAATTCAAACAACGAAGAATATTAGGAAGGAAAATAAACATCAAAATTAAATAATAATCACGAAGGATGAGTTTACAATCAAGCATGAACGATAAGACAACAAGTTTAAACAAATCACACAAAATACAACCTCATAGACGCATAACTAGCGATTCCAAATTCCCATATAATTACGTTTACATTTATGAATTTAGTCCATAACCGATACAAGAAAATTTTGTTTACCAAAGTTTACACGGTTTTATTAATCAACCGACGTTGCCAAAAGGGTGCGTTATAATGTAGGTCAAATCCACAATAAGATCACTCACTTTTAATCCATGGCCGTACGAGATCACCAGAAATAGTTATAATTTCCAGTACTTACTTGTGTGGGATATCCAATATTAGAACTTACATTACTTGTATAACTTGCCATGCCGGTAAATGGTTAACACTCACATGAAGTTTTCTTCCTACACTAATAAGTTAAATATAGGTTGGAGCCACGAAGATTTTAATTAAGGCACAGCCTTAATTCTCTCACAGATTAACCAGGAGTGTCACGCTGCATTCTCCACACACTACGAGAATGCCAAGATGTCTTCTTACGGACATGGGTGAACACAGCCATGTGTGGACGATGGCACTCAAGTAACTGCTTCCTTGCTCTCAGAGAAGGCAGAAGCGAGAGGCTCGTAACGTTCAGAGTTCCCACTGCGCAAGCGCGCCACTATCGATCGACTATTCAGCGAATCAGAAGGATCCAGCAAAGACGTAACAATTGGAGATACAGTTTTTAAATTAAATATGCATGGTAGACTTCACAATTAGACAACAGTTCCAAACAATGGGCTACAATGTTAGATAACATTTCAATACACAAGCAGGCATGCCAAATAAACATTTGTTGATATATTTTCACGTTACATGTTTCATGACATAATCTCACAAATAATATGATCGTAAATAATACTAATAAGTGGATGTAAACACTTCAAAGCAATACCTCACATGTCGCAATAATAATAATAATAATAATAATAATAATAATAATAATAATAATAATAATAATAATAATAATAATAATAATAATAATAATAATAATTCAAGCTCGATATTGGCTTTTTTTTTTCTATTTGCTTTATGTCGCACCGACACAGATAGGTCTTATGGCGATGATGGGATAGGAATGGACTAGGAATTGGAAGGAAGCGGCCGTGGCCTTAATTAAGGTACAGCCCCGGCATTTGCCTAGTGTGAAAATGGGAAACCACGAAAAACATTATTTGGGCTGCCGGCAGTGGGGCTCAAACCCAGTATCTCCAAATTACTGGATACTGGCCGGACTTAAGCGACTGCAGCTATCGAGCTCGGTATTGGCATTATTTACCCATGGGTAGAGGCATGATTTTTTCGCAATAACGATAAACGCGACAAAAATATTTTGAAGCAATTTTGCGATATCTTTACGAAACATATGCTTCTGGTTAAGAAAATATGGATATTACCTTCGTGAGTTAAAGCGATAAGGCCATTTTAAAGCGAAATTCAATTATTTTGCGATAAGCGCGATATTAGTGCCAAATCTGCAGTGAATAACGAACTCGAAATTTTGTTCCAAGATTATGTATGAAAAGAAAAGGAAGAGCGAAGATAAATTCATCAACAGGAAAGAAATATGTTATCATTAATGCAATGGAAAATCTCTTTAAGACATGGCATCAAAGAAAGGGGTTGACTCCAGGCTTCTTGCCAAACCAAATGTTTGGAATGTTTTTCTTGTGGTGGCTGGTAATCCCACCGCAGCCTGTCTCCTCACGGCATTGTTCAACCCTGGAATCCCTAATGACGTCTACAAGCAGCACAATTGACTGGTGTATTTCATTTCGGCTTCGTGGTCAGTTAAAATTAAAAATGTAATCACAGACAATAGCGAAGATGGGTCGCTAGACAAGTGTTACGGTGCACAGCAGAGCTAAACAGTTTGCAAGTGAAGGTTTATACGCTTCAGAAAGCAATATTTTAATGTGTAAATTTTGAAATGTTCGTATCGATTGGGAGCGAAAAGATACTGTCTCAGAACATTGTTTTAAAAATAAGGAACATTCAGAATGTAAATTTAGCACTCCAACAGTGAAACGGCAGGCAACAATAGAACTTTAATTAGATATGCAAACGAAAGCTAAGAGTGAAAAAAATAGAATAGTATGTACCAGGTATGTGCAGTCTATCAATTAAACCTCCACAATCAACAATCAGTGATAGTAATGAAACCTTTAATGATTAATTTTAGAATTTCATTAAAGCGAAATTAAAGCGATACGGCAATATCTATTTTGCGAAATAACGCGATAATTAGTATCCTTCTTTATAAGTTAAAAACTTCATTTTCCCATTTTGAACTGAGATTCACAATTAAAATATCAAGGAAGGTTCAACCTTTCCAATGCAACACGTTTTGTATTGAAAAGGTTGAACCTTCCTTGAAATTTTAATTGTAGTATCCTTCTCGCGAAATCGTTAAAAAATTAATGCGAAAAAATCATGCCTCTACCCACAGGTTAAAGAATATTGTTTTCAAGTTAAATTAGTCTATTATACTTGCATCAACTACAACTGGAAATAACTTTTTTATGACTAAGACAAATTGTAGTTTTACTCATTAGTGAGTCACCTTCCAATATTTGGTTCTTACACTCAATAATGTCTTCCTTGCAGTCATAAACTGTGTTTACTCATCGTGATTGAAAATTCCACCTAGTAGGACAAGCCTGTGGGAAAAGTTTCCTCACCACCTCGTCAACTATAGCGATCTGCTGTGGGCTGTTGGAGAAGAATACCAATATTGGTAACATTGTGGGTGGTGTGGTACAGCGTAACCTAAGGGTGTGGAAATTAGCGTTGCGAGAGGAGAGAAAGCAGAGATGAAGTCATATGATGTCATCTCCGCAGAGTGGTGCAATCTAATGGGGACATTTGAAATTGTTTCTCGGTAGGGGACTTGCTTCTCTTGTGCAGCTCACTAAGACTGATACTGGCGGGCAAACTACCTGATGCTGTACACTGTATTCAAGCTTAGGCTTGTCCCTGCTGAAACTACATTGCGGCACGCTCTGCGCTAGGGAGTTGCCATTGGAAAGCAAACCCCCTGAGTTTGATTTGAAGATGGCAGAGTTTATTGGGTCGTTACAAAGCATTAGTACATTGAACCACCAAAGATAGTTGGTTTTAACACATTTTAGAATATATGTTAGGTTTATTAAACTACACAATGGGAAGAAAAGATGGCAAATTAAGTGTAAAATTATTGAGAGTTGTGCAACACTGCAACAATACCATGCACTACCCTTGGTAGTCTAGTACATAATATATAATGAATGTGGCTTTGCAATATCCATAAGATAAATTTTAAGTTCACTGCTTTAGACATTGATATTGTAGGTGCAATCATCGAGCTGACAAAATTGGTTTTATTTATTGTATGGTCAAATAAGAAAGTCAAAATCAAAACAAAATGGCTACCCATACATAGAAATAATCCCTGAGCAGGTCACCTTCTTAAATCATTATCAAATTTCTTGCAAAAGAGGGCACCAAACCTTCTGAAATTTTGAGACAGCTCCGCGCACAGTTTGGGGAGGAAATACTTTCGCAGAATCAAGTGTATGAGTGGGCTGAAAAAATTGTGGCAGGAAGAGAAGCTGTGGAAAATGAACTTCATGAAAGGGGACCACGGACAAGCATCACTGCAGACAACATTGTTGCCATTCATGACATTATTGGTGAAGAGCGTAGAATAAAAATTTTGCAAATTGTTTTAGCCATACAGATAAGTTACGGAATATTCAAACCATCATCTGAGATGAACTCCATTTCAGAAAATTGCCTGCCACATGGGTTTCTCGTCTCCTAAACCAGGAACAAAAAATCTTTACGCCAGGAAGTTTATCAGAGACTCCTGAGCCGCTATGAGGAAGATGAAGAGGATTTTTTGCATCAGATTGTGACTTGTGATGAAACTTCGGTGCATCATTATACCCCAGAGTCAAAGCAAGCAAGCATGGAGTGGCGGTGAAGAGACGAAGCAGGTCCGGTCAAGGCCAAAACATCCATCTGCTGGAAAGGTACTTGCAACAGTTTTATGGGAGTACGTGGGCATTTTGCTGGTGGATTTTCTTCACGAACAAAGGACAATTAATGCACTTATTATTATCACCTTTTGGATGAAGCAAAAGCTGCGTATCGCAACAGGCGATGCCGACAACCGATCTAAAACTCTGTTTTTCTCCATGACAAAGCAAGGCTGCTTTAACGCGGGAAAGACTGGAGAAAATTCACTGGCCACTTCTGGCACATCCTCTGTACAGTCCAGATTTATCGCCCTGCAACTACCATTTGTTTGGACCATTCAAAGAAGACCTATGAGGACAGCGGTTCGATGATGATGCAAGTGTAGAAAAGTTTGTCCGCAACTGGCTCCGCATGTGTTCCTCTCTTCCTTCTATCAGGATGGCATCAAAACCTTACCAATCCAATGGAGAATATGTGTATTTTTTTTTTAGGTTGATGCAATAAATTTTAAACAGAAATTCCCATTTATATTTGATCTGCCGTTGTACTAAACTCTGCCAAAATCCTCTATTTGTAACTAGTTCTGTTGCCTCATTTAGTCCTATACCTGTTATCTTTAAATCATTAGAAAGTGAGTATAACCATCATTGTCTTGGTCTCCCTCTACTTTTCTTACCTTCCCTAACCGAGTCCATTATTCTCCTAGGTAACCTATCCTCCACCAATGGGCTCACGTGACCCCACCACTGAAACAGATCTATGCGTACAGCTTCATCCAACAAGTTTGTTCCTAACTTAGCCTTCACCTCATCATTCTGAGTACCCTCCTGCCATTGTTCCCACCTGTTTCTACCAGCAATCCTTCTTGCTGCTTTCATGTTGTTATTTCTAACATATGATGTCCTGAATTCACCCAGCTTTCTCTACTGTAAAACAAAGTTGGTCTGTAAATAGACCGGCGTAAATATAGTTTCATCCAAGAGCTGACTTTCTTCTTACAGAATACACATCCTAAATACTTGAAATGATCTACCTGTTCCAGTTTTGTATTTCCAACCTGACATTAAATTCTCTTAGGTTTCTTACCTACTCACATTACTTTAGTCTTGGAGGGACTAATTTTCATATCATACTCATTGCAACTATTTTCAAGTTCTAAGATATTAGACTGAAGGCTTCCAGCTCAATCTGCTATTAAGACCAAGTCATTGGCAAAGACCAATCTGCTTACTATATTTTCACCTTATTGATACCCTTCCTATCACTTTATACCTTTCAGCAGATGATCCACGTAAACTATGCACAACAGCCTTCCCTAACGCCTTTAAGTTCCATGAACCAAGAACTCATTCTACCATCAGTTCTCTCTGCAGCCCAATTGTCAACATAAATATCTTTGAATGCTCTTAAATCCAATACCATAATCCCCCAGTACAACTAACATGTTTTCCCTCAGTACTCTGTCATATGCCTTCTGTAGATCAACAAAACATAACTGTCTATTCCTCTTGCAGCATTTTTCAGTTATCTGGTCCATACTGAAAATATGATCATGACAGCCCCTCTGTAGTCTGAAACGACACTGATCTTCATCCAACTTACTCTCAACCACTGACTGCACCCTCCCTTCTAAAATGCCAGTGAATACCTTGTCTGATATACTGGTCAATGAAATACCTCAAAAGTTGTTACAATCCTTCCTCTTCCCTTACTTATAGAGAGGTATAATTGCTGCATTTTTCCAATCAGAAGGTACCTTACTAACATTCCATCCTAATCTTATTACTCTGTGAAGCCATTTTATCATTGTCTTCCCACTATATTTCACCTTTTCATGTGTAATTTCATCTATTCCTGCTGCTTTGTGACAATGAAGTTTATTTAACGTCCTTTCTGCTTCCTCAATAGTAATTTTACCAGAGAGACATCACAAGGAAGATATCCTTTTACGTTGAGAAGATTTTCAAAATATTCCTTCCACCTGTCCAGTGTTTCACTGGAAGCTGTTATGAGTTCACCTAATTTAGCCAAAAAACTATTCATTTCCTTTCCTCTCTCTTTTTAAGATCCTTTATTACTGTCCAAAAAGGTTTCCCTGTCACTTGACCTAGCCTTCTTATCCAGGTTATTGCCAAAATCTTCCCACGACTTCTTGTTGGATTCAACAATTATTTGTTTTGCTCTGTTTCTTTCATCTATGTATAATTCCCCATCTGCTTCAGTCCTTGTTTGAAGACATTTCTGATAGCCTTCCTGTTATGTTTACAAGCTGCCCTTACTTCATCATTCCTCCATGATGTTTGTTTTTTCCCATCTTTACACAAAGTTATTCCACCAAGATGTTTGTTTTTTTCCCATCTTTACACAAAGCTATTCCCTTGCTGTTGCCATTGATGCAGCTTTCACGGCCCGTACTTATATACATGATATAGGCTTTTGGGCTTACGTTGTGTCAAGAAAATAAGGTGAAATTTTTACGTTTTGCAGAGAACTTTGCTCTGCGTCATCAGAAGAAAATCTCAACTGTCCACAAGATTGTGAGCAACTGCAAAATGACCTTGATGTTGAGAGATGGACAGCAGGTAATGGTATGATGATAAACGGGGTTAAAAGTCAGGTTGTGAGATTCACAAATAGGAAAAGAACTCTCAATTTTAATAACTGCATTGATGAGGTGAAAATTCCTTATGAGGATCACTGTAAGTACCTATGTGTTAATATAAGAAAAGATCTTCATTAGGGTAATCACATAAATGGGATTGTAAATAAACTATACAGATCTCTGCACATGGTTATGAGGGTGTTTAGGGGTTCTAGTAAGGTAGTAAAGAAGAGGGCATCACAAGTCTCTAGTAAGACCCCAAATAGAGTATAGTTGCAGTGTATGGAACCCTCACAAGAATTACTTGATACAAGAACTGGAAAAAATCCAAAGAAAAGCAGCTCGATTTGTTCTGGGTGATTTCTGACAAAAGAGTAGCGTTACAAAAATGTTGCAAAGTCTGGGCTGGGAAAACTCAGGAGAAAGAAGATGAGCTGCTCGACTAAGTGGTATGTATAACACAAAATATTATAACTATTTATTAAACCACCTGTTCAATACAATCCAATATTTTAAGTGGTTAAAATTTTACATAATACTAAAATGTCTTAAGGTACATGTTTCACCCTTTCTTATGGCATCATCAGCCCAACTCAGTCTTAAAGTTATTGGTTGTGGGACCTAGGCTAATCTTACAAAATGTAGAATTTATTACTCTATACAGAATAACATCATCCACAAGGTGCCTTATCTCTGATTCCACTTCTTTACTCATTTCATTTATATGTATAAGAAAACATAAAGGTCCAATAATACTGCCTTGAGGAATTCCCCTCTTAATTATTACAGGATTAGATAGAGCTTTGCCTACTCTAATTATCTGAGACCTATTTTCTAGAAATAGAGCAACCCATTCAGTCACTCTTTCGTCTAGTCCAATTGCACTCATTTTTGCCAGTAGTCTTCCATGATCCATCCTATCAAATGCCTTAAGGCCGGTCTCCACTGATTAACATTTAACACCAACATGTTAAATTTAACATGTTACAACTGACATGTATATTGTGATTGTGTCTTCCAATTGACTTTGCATGTTAACTCAGAATATTGAGGTTAACACTTTTAACGTGTTGGCATGTTTACACCATCAAGTGGAAAACATGTCAAGTCAATTCGATGTTCGTGAGATGTTGGCACAGCTTCGGCAATTCCTTTCCATTTCCATGTCAACAGATAGCCAAACGAAGCAAACGACGTGCTTCTCGTACCAATACACGCACGTGTGTCATTCTCTCTGCACTATACTAAAATTTATAGTCAGAAATGGAGTGGAGCAAGATTACTTTGGAGTTAATATTAATGAAATAATAGAAAGGCCTTGTTTCTGGGATGTCTCATCAAAGGAATGCACGGATAAAGCGAAAAAAGTCAACATTATCCAGGAACTTTACATTATCTATAACTGTTCCCGCGAGTGCATCGAAAAAACCTAGCGTCCCTCCACTCCCAGTACAGTCGAGTATTGCAAAAAATTCAGAAAAGTCTGGGGCGGGAGCGGACAAAATTTATACTTCAAAGTGGTTTGCTTATGAAGCAATGAGCAGGATACCAATATAAATGGTCCGTTATTGGACATTATACATTTTCCAGCTAACTCATTCCTGGTTGCCAATGTTTCACCCCCGTGTGCTAGGTTGGGCTCGTCAGTTGGTACCTAGCACACCTACCAAGACGCATGGCTAGTGCATACCGTGGAGGCCACTGCATAGGCTACGTGAAGCCGCCGGCAGTGCCAATGCACTATGAGAGACTTTGTCTCACTATCAAAAATTGATGCCTACTTGGCCATCAGATGATACAGATGTTGATTCCCATAGGGAAACTGAAATATTTGTCTCGAATGAGTAAATTTATAATACCAATATAAATGGTCCATTATTGGACATTATAAATTTTCCAGCTAACTCATTCCTGGTTGCAGCGTTTCGCCTCCGTGTGCTAGGTTGGGCTCGTCAGTTGGTACCTAGCACACCTACCAAGACGCATGGCTAGTGCATACCGTGGAGGCCACTGCGTAGGCTACCTGAAGCCACCGGCAGTGCCAATGCACTATGAGAGACTTTGTCTCACTATCAAAAACTGATGCCTACTTGGCCATCAGATGATACAGATGTTGATTCCCATACGAAATCTGAAATATTTGTCCCGAGTGAGTAAATTTATAATACCGATATAAATGGTCCGTTATTGGACATTATAAATTTTCCAGCTAACTCATTCCTGGTTGCCAGCGTTTCGCCCCCGTGTGCTAGGTTGGGCTCATCAGTTGGTACCTAGCACACCTACCAAGACGCATGGCTAGTGCATACCGTGGAGGCCATTGCGTAGGCTACTTGAAGCCACCGGCAGTGCCAATGCACTATGAGAGACTTTGTCTCACTATCAAAAATTGATGCCTACTTGGCCATGCATGTCAAACTGACTGGCCTGTAATTTTCAGCTTTATGTCTATCACCCTTTCCTTTATACACAGGAGCTACTAAAGCAACTCTCCATTAATTTGGTACAGCTCCTTCATGTAAACAATAATCAAATAAGTCCTTCAGATATGTTTCTATATCCCAACACATTGTCTTTAGTATATCCCCAGAAATCTTATCAATTCCAGCCGCTTTTCTTGTTTTGGCAGAAGCCTTTGGAAGATCTTCACATACACACTCCCTTTGTTCATTAATGATTCCTGGAATGTCCTTCTTTGAACCTGTTTCTTACTTAAAGTACCTATATATACCCTTCCATTTTTCATTAAAATTTGTATGATTGCCAATTACGCTTCCCATCATGTTATCCTTAGCTAACTTCTTTGCTGGATTAAATTTCAAATAAGTTCCTTCAATTTCTCTTTACTTCCACAGCCATTTCTAACTCTGTTTCTTTTCCGATCTGCACCTCCTTCTTAGTCTCCTTATTTCTCTGTTATAATAAAGTGGGTCTTTACCATTCCTTACCACCTTTAAAGGTACAAACCTGTTTTCACATTCCTCAACAACTGCTTTATACCCATCCCAGAGTCTGTCTACATTTTTATTCACCGTTTTCCATCGATCATATTTACTTTTTTTAAACTGCCGCATTCCTGCTTTATCAGCCATATGGTACTGCCTGATAGTCCTACTTTTAAGACCTTCCTTTCTATCACATTTATTTTTAACTACGACAAAAACAGCTTTGTGATCACTAATGTATTTGTAACTGCTAATCCTATACTATACAGAAGTCCAGTAAACACTTCCCATTTCTATTAGCTTCCATATCTTCCCTGCATTTACCCATCCCCTTCTCATATCCTTCACTTCTGTTTGCAACTCTTGCATTGAAATCACACATTAGCACTATCCTATCCTTGCTGTTGACCCTCAGTACGAAATTACTCAGTGCTTCATAAAACTTGTCAATTTCCTTGTCATCTGCATGTTCACATGGTGAATACACTGAGACAATTCTCATCTAAATTCCTGCAAGAGCCAAATTTACCCACATCATTCGCTGATTTATGTGCCTAACAGAAACTGTGTTACGTGTAATATTATTCTTGATGAACAGTCCTACCCCGTACTGCCCTTCCCTTTTTAACACCTGTTAAGAATACTGTATAATTTCTTCCTCATTATCTCCCGTTACCCAAATATCGTTAACTCCTAACACATCCAGATACACCTTTGCTTTGAAATGTTATAAAGACCAGTTCTCTTCTCTTTCTTCCATTAAACCCACTGATATTAATAGCTCCCCATCAAATTCCATTTTGTTCACCTTGTTGTTTCCAAGGAGTCCCTCACCTGCCAAATGGAAGTGGGACTCCGCTACTCCCATAGGTCTGAGACTTGCTTAAAATGTTGTTGAGCATGCTTGGCAAAAATAAAATTTTGTGGAGCAGAATACTACCTTCTTACACATAATCCCAGTGAGAATCTATCCTCTAACAGGTTAGGGACCACAGTGGATTGTACAGTCCTAGCTGCCTGAGCACAAGGAGGGCCATGACTCAGAATACATCCGAGATGCCTACTCCCATTCCATAGTAATTGGTATCCCCACTTCTTCAAAAACCATAAAAGTTAGTGGGATGTGTAGCCAGTAACATTCATCGGCGGTGGCCACTACTCGTTTCTAAGAATACGTTTTGCTCCTGCAATTCTTCTTTAAGTCTGTTGGCTCTGTGGAGATGACGCTGAGTACCGGTACTGATCAAGGTGGGTGGTTGAACACAGTTGAATCTGACATAGTTTCCACTTTTTTTTTTGCTAGTTGCTTTACGTCACACCGACATGGATAGGTCTTATGGTGACAATGGGACAGGAAAGGGCTAGGAGTGGGAAGGAAGCAGCCATGGCCTTAATTAAGGTACAGCCCCAGCATTTGCCTGGTGTGAAAATGGGAAACCACAGAAAACCATTTTCAGGGCTGCCGACAGTGGGGTTCGAACCTACTATCTCCCGAATACTGGATACTGGCCGCACTTAAGCGACTGCAGCCATCGGGCTCGGTGTTTCCACTTTTCATGGGTTTCAATTTCTTGTCTGTGACTTGCCTGCTCAAACAGTGAGACACCTTCTGCAGTAGCTTTGCACCAAAGAACACTCTTTTGTGCAGTTTTTGCCCAGGTATTAGCGATTATGTTGGTGCTATTCATAGTCTTCTTAAGCTGGTCTTTATAACATTTCAAAATCAATCGAAGGCTATTAACAGAGGTATTAGCTTCCTTAGAAGCAAAAGCAGTCATAATATTAGTACCAATAATTTGGTCATCAAAATCGGATAAAGTCTTTAAGGTTGGTACTGCATCTCTGAAGACAGAAGCGTAAGTATTCATACATGCTTCTCCTTGATCTCGCAAATTGTAAATGTGTAAGTTCATATTCCAACCTAACAAAACTCCAGATTCCTCGGGTTTGTATAACTCGAGAGCATGATAATCATCCCCCAAAACTAATTTATTAAGATGAACAATAGATTTCTTAACAATAGGCCGTGGCCCTCTGTAGATAACAGCATGCCTATGTCTGTACTGTGCCATAGCTCCGCTCGGAATGAGCAAGCCGTGGCTTGCACAAGCTTATATAACCGCCCAGTACGCATGCACAATAGTACTGATAAGGGTTATAAATTTACTCATTCAGGACAAATATTTCAGGTTCCCTATAGGAATCAACATCTATATCAACTTAGAATCTCGCCGGCAAGTCTTACAGCGGCATCCACCAAGGTTTTATTAATGGCGGATGCTGCCGCGCGTGACGTCACAGCGTTCAAGGTCATTCTATGGTTTCTAAGTGCGGCCTTTGCGGCCAGCTGTGCCAGCTGCTCTATTGCTATCAAGGTTTCTTTAGTAGCCTTAAAAGGGCTGTTGGACCTCCCAGGCAAGCCTGGTCAGACAGGAAAGGATAGGATTAAGGAAAAGGTCAACCTTTAAAGTACAGAGTGCAGTTGCCAAATACATTCATTTTTAATTGTGCTTCTTCTGATTTAATGTTCATAACAAAGGCTAAGACATGCCCACCCCACAACGCAGTTTTACGTCTTGAAAACCATCGAAAGCTATTAGCAGAGGTAGTAGCTTCCTTAGAAGCAAAAGCAGTCATAATATTAGTACCAATAATATGGTCATCAAAATCAGATAAAGCCTTTGAGGGAGGTTCTGCATCTCTGAAGATACATAAGTATTCATACATGCTTCGCCTTTTGTCATGACCAGTCTCACTGTAGAGAAGTGGTTTAGTCAGTCTGCTATCATTCATACGCTGACTGTGACCAACCCATCTAAGCCAATGAGTGATGATGAAGGCTTCTATGCTGTTCACATGAGCCTTGTCAAGAACTGCCACACTGCTGATGGACGTGTTCCAGTTTCTTTATGTCACGACAGTAAAGTGTCCAGGTTTCACATCCATATAGTAATGGTGTTATGACTACAGCTCGGTACACCATTAATTTGGTACATATTTTGAGATACTTATTCAAGAAAACCAGTGGGAGAGGCGGCCGTAAGCTGCGTGGCCAGAGTATATTCTATTTTTCACATCCTTTTCCAAGTTATAGCGTGTACAACAAATATGTAGGTGGATGGTCCACCTAGTCAATACTAAATATTAATTATTATATTTATTTACATAAGTCTAGTACATATTTCAGGAATCTATATACATTCCCTTTATCGCCGATCAACTTCAGCCGCTTTTATATATCCTTAATAGTTATATGACAGCCTCACGTACATCTTGTATCATTAGATTGATCATTTTAAGCGCATTTCACCTGGCTGCATAACATGCCCATTAACGGATGGTTTCGGCAGGACGACAAGTTTTTGCACTATTCTTTTATTCTTAACTCCAATTGAATTTTACAAGAAATTATCGGACCATCAAGTACACAGTGATCTAACGCCACAACAAGAACGTAGTGCTCAATATTTCAATGCATACAGACTCTATTCTATTGTGTTTTATTGTGTTCGACTAGATGGCATTTAATTCCACGCATCCACACTTTGAATTGGCAATAGTTTTGGAATTTTTAATGGCCCCTCTCCCCCCGCTTCTTATTATGTCTTTTTGTGTACAGAAATTTTAATTTTAATTTGACTAGCTGATGAAGGGAATGTATATAGATTCCCGAAACATGTACTAGACTTATGTAAATAAATATAATAATTAATATTTAGTATTGACTAGGCGGACCATCCACCTACATATTTGTTGTAATCAAATCAATACGGATCAAATACCAGCCACGATGGTCAAGATTATTAATAGTTATAGCGTGTAGTTAGAATACTACCAAGGTAGGTGAATTGCTCTACCTGTTCAAGAGGTGTTCCTATTATTTAGTTCAGGGACAGTACTACCTGGTACCGGCTGTGCAAGTACTTTAGTCTTATGGGTGTTGATGGTCAGATGAAATAATTCATAAGCTTCCTTAAAACAGTTGATGGATGTTTGAAGCTCCTTAGGTGTATGGGCAGGTGTTGCGTTGCCATCAGTATATTGAAGCTCCATTATGCAAGTATTATGAGTCAATCTCTGAAAACGGAGCCTGGTTTGGTTGAACAGTCCGCCATCATACCGAAACTTAATTTTTCACGGTCGATAGTAGAAGTCTCACGAAGCATGGCTGCCAAGTACAGGGCGAAAAGTGTGGGGGCAAGCAGGCAGCCTTGTTTAAGCCCATTTGTGATAGGGAATTCTTCTGATAGCTCATTTAGGTGAAGAACTCATTCATCCATTCCTATTAGCTTCCATATCTTCCCCACATTTACACATCACCTTCTCATATCCTTCAGTTCTGTTTGCAACTCTTGCCTGGATTAAGCCTACAAAATGGTCAGGACAGCCAAAGCGCCGTAATACCATCCACATAGCATCTCTAGGAATAGATTCAAAGCCTTTTCCAGATCGTAAAATACTAAAAGAAGCGGAATTTGTTGTTCTCTGCATTTATTTTGGATTTGTCTAGCACAAAAGATCATATCAATGGTACTTCTTGCGGCATGAAACCCACATTGAGACTCAGGCAGTACCATTTCAGAGACAGTCTGGAGACGGTTCAACAAAATCCTTGTCAGAACTTTTCCTGCAATGGATAGCAGGGAAGTGCCACGATAATTCGATAATTGCCACAGATACCTCGATCAACTTTCTTGAAAATGGTTACTATTGGTGGCATTTTTCATATCGGCAGGCACCTTCAGTGTTTCCCAAATTACAAGAATTAGTTAGAAAGTACTAGTCTTCAAAGATAGTCCTCGACTTTGAATAAGTTCCAGAGGGATGTTATATGGTCCGGGAGATTTTCTTGGTTTCATTCTTTTGAGGGCTTTGGTAAACTCGTGGAAGGTTTGTTGAACTGCCATCTGCAGTTCCAGAGGATGTTGTGGCACATATTGGCAGCAGGTGAACTTCAATTTAAAAGTAGGCTGAAGTGTTCTTTCCAGCATCATAATATCTCTTGACTGTCTGTAAGGATGGTGTTATTGTCAATGACTTTTGGCACACCTGATGAAGAGCAAGAGAGCCCGAAAAGTTCCTTTAGTTTGTCGTAGAAATTCGAAAGGTCTCCTGTATCGGACAACTTCAGGAGTTCCTTGTCTTTCTGCTGCCACCATTTGTTTTTTTATCTGTCTTGTATCAGCCTGACATTTCATCTTAAGCTCTTGGAAACATGCTTTCTTCACTACAGATAGAGGGTCTTGTGTAAGGGACAAGTAGGGTTTCCTTTTTTTAAATTCTTCTTTTTTTTCTTTCTTTTTTCTACCAATTAATTTCAGAATGTTTTCATTTTTACCATCAAACAGTGGCGGCTCGTGACAAAATTTTTAGGAGGTTCACAACATTTCTGTTCAAGTCTCAAATCAGCAAAAGAGTAACATAGGTACATAAATCATTTCACTAACAGTTCCTTGTACGGTTCCTTCTTCACAAATACTTTGGTAGAACCCCTGTAACAGAGGATAAATTTTATACGAGACTAATTTGTTAGTGTAGAACGAAAGTAAAATTCACAATAACTTTACTACACTGAGATTATTGAAGGATGTGAGCACTATTCTTGGTTTTTAAACAGCACGAATTTCACCTGGGTGTTAGTGTAGAACCAAACCAAACCTTATGGCCTACCAAGCAACTGCTGCTCAGCCCGGTGGTCTGCAGATTACGAGGTGTCGTGTGGTTAGCACGACGAATACTCTCGGCCGTTATTCTTGGCTTTTTTGACCGCCATCTCACCGTCAGATAGCTCCTCAATTGTAATCACATAGACTGAGTGGACCTCGAACCAGCCCTCAGATCCAGGTTAAAATCCCTGACCTGGCCGAGAATCGAACCCGGGGCCTCCGGGTAAGAGGCAGGCATATTACCCCTACACCGCGGGCCGGCTGTCTTAGTGTAGAACAATAGTAAAATTCATAATAGCTTTACTGCACTGCGAACACTGAAGGATGCGAGCACTATTCCTGGCTTTTAAACAGCACGAAGTTCACCTGGGTATGACGAGAAGCATAGAAGGAATATGTACCGCATTTACCGGTAACTTTTTTAAAATAATTATTTCCGAATTGACCCCAATAGTCTCCACATTATCTCGGTTAGTTAGGGTTCTACTGTATCACATGGTAATTATTCTCATTTTGCAAATTATAGCCACTACTCTAAACAATTTAGCATGCAGTACAACCAACAATACTAGATCATGCTTATTTAAATGATAGGATTTAGATTAGCAACTCACGTAAATGCTGATTATTTGTACAGGAAAGCAATCCTTCTGTCTTTCAATCGCGCAAATTTCTCAATGACTTTACGATTGAAGTCACTGATGTTGTTGACAAATCTCTTCTCAGTAGCAAGCATAGCCAGCGCTGACAGTCGTTCTCCAGTCATGGTGTTCCTCAGAAACGTTTTAATTCGTATTCAAAGTAGAAAAACACCTCTCAGGCTCCGCTGTCGTAATTGGGGTTGTGACAACAATTCGGAGTAATTCGCATACTTGTGGAAATGTGTCCCTATCTAGTTCATTGTCAAGCAGAAACTGCAACATGGAAATGGCCCCATCATCTTTCTGAAAGCCATTTCTCATATACAATACTTCTAGTTCAGTCTTCAGTTGTATCTTATTTAGGCAGGGATACATATGCGCCATTGTATTCAGTTCTCTTTCTGGAAAAGAGTCTGAACAGACACCAAAATGCCTATTCAGAATTAGGGTACTAGCGAAATCTGCCGGTAATGTAATGCAATAGTAGCTCCTGGGAGGCTGTGGCTAACCATAATAGGGGAGGTGGCGGACCCTTGTGGTCAACTGTAATACTGCCACTGGGTTGAGGGTGGCTCTAGACGACAAGGCACGTACCTTACCGTGCTCCTCGCTAATGGGAATATCAGTGCAGAAAACCATGACGTCATCTGCTTTGCGCATGCGTATAGTCTTCAGCACAATAGCGCATTATCCAGTGTGCTCGCTGCACTGTCAGTCAAAACGAACAACTGTCGGTGTAACGGAGCTTCGATATAAGTCGATTGTCGAATGCTTTCGATCGATTGTCGAAATCAGGTCGAAAGAAAAGAATGAATGCGTAAATATGTAATAAAACTGGGTGTTCACGTGCTCCTGTGCTCCTGAGAGCCCACCACCACTGCCATCAAATCAGTCATATCACTTCCTTTTCCCATAGCCATTTGTTCTTTCTACCAAATCTTTGATGATAGTTTGAAGTGTGGCCCATACCAGCTCTTCATCCTTGGTATTGATTGGATTGACATTGGCTCTGTTATGGCATTCCAATAACATTATTATTATTATTATTATTATTATTATTATTATTATTATTATTATTATTATTATTATTATTATTATTATTATTATTATTATTATTAGGTATCTCAATTCTCAAGACCACTTACTAGGCCACTCGGATGTTGCCCATGGTTCACGATCTAGGACATGACTACAGTAACCCACAACACAAACCATGAAGTTTAAATGTTACTTTATTTATTTTATTTTATTTTTTTGCTATAGGCTTTACGTCGCACCGACACAGATATGTCTTATGGTGACGATGGGACAGGAAAGGGCTAGGACTGGGAAGGAAGCGGCCATGGCCTTAATTAAGATACAGCCCCAGCGTTTTCTTGGTGTGAAAAATGGTAAACCACGGAAAACCATCTTCAGGGCTGCCGACAGTGGGATTCGAACCTACTATCTCCCAAATACTGGATACTGGCCGCACTTAAGCGACTGCAGCTATCGAGCTCGGTACTTTAATTTTTTAACCCTTGGCACTGTTCAAAAAGAATCTCAAGTTTAGTACAAGAATATTGTTTTGTGTTGACAGTATCGTAAAATTTATTCTATCACCTCAAGAAGTGATATTTGTGATCCATTGTATTAGTAGAAATCTTCAGTCAAAATAATATGTTTTGGAAATTAAAAGGGATTTATTTGTCTTGTGTGTTCACTAATTATGTGATTTAGAATGCTTTTTAGGTGCAGCGTGGCTCACGAGATAATGCCTTGATAAAGATATAATGATGAATAGAAAGTGATCGTACCAGAAGAATTGGTACTGAGACTTATGTTAAATGTGGCTTACGAAATGATCCTCTCAATTATAAGGAGGTATGTGAAATTATTGTACAAGAGAAATTGGTACGAAAAGTTGTGTTAAAAAGGCCAAAAATAATGCAAGAGCAGGCCTTGAGTGGCGTGTATGTTCCTTGTTCTTGTCAGGCCACAGCTGTACGAGGCAAAATGAATGGAACCCTTGTAAAGAAAGGACAAGGAGAGAGAATGGAGGGTTGTGTTGCCACTAAGTGTTACTGTATTTTTCACAAGACAGATTTAAATCCGCCAAATGTTTCAAATGTAGGGAGTTATATTCACTACAGTGTAACTGGTTAATTAATGAATGCTAAATTATAGGAGCCCTTTAACTTTCATTTCAATTAAATTATATAGCATTTACAGTGACCCTGGTGTGACAGCAGAAGGCTGTCAGTTCGAGTCCCAGGTCCATCCTGGATGTAGTCGCAAGGTGTTCCTGTGGTCACATGTTTCATCAAATGTTATACGTTTTGTGCATTGTTTTTACATCACTCTCGTGTTTGAAGTAGGTCCTGCCCTACCGTTATTTAGAGTGTTCTGGGTTCATTTCTTGTTTTTTTCTATTTACTTTATGTCGCAACGACACAGATATGTCTTACGGCGACGACGGGATAGGAAAGGCCTAGGAATTGGAAGGAAGTGGCCGTGGCCTTAATTAAGGTACAGCCCCAACATTTTGCCTGGTGTGAAAATGGGAAACCACAGAAAACCATCTTCAGGGCTGCCGACAGTGGGGCTCGAACCCGCTATCTCCCAATTACTGGATACAGTCCGCACTTAAGCGACTGCAGCTATCGAACTCGGTGGTTCATTTCTTAACCCAGTATTATTTTCTTGCTTTGTGTTAGTTTGATTTTGTATTTCTAGTGTCTTTGTTGTGTTAATACAAGGTTTGTGTTGCCACTAAGTGTTACTGTATTTCTCACAAGACAGATTTAAATCCGCCAAATGTATGTTAGAGGTTAGGCATAACCACTCAAATTAGCTTAATTTTCCTTGTGTAAGGTTTTCTACCAGTGTCGGAAGGAGAGTTGAGTATTAACCCGTACATTCATGAATACTACATTCAATTGTGTTCATATAAATGAGGTGTGCTCATCTTAATTCACATTAACTCATCTCAATAAGACACTTTTAGTAATTTTTGGTCAGAGGTTTGCCTCCGAGCTATGGTCCAGAGGACCAATGTGCAGTTTTTGAAATTGTTTAATTATTCACTGACACCCAAATTTCTTGTCTGATCAGTTTGTGAATGGTTCTCATTCATAGTATTAGAGCATCCTTTTGTTCCTCCTGTCCTTAAGCTGAAAGTTTTTGATTTATCACATATTTTAAACAGAACCCTGGTGAAGCTGGATAATTAAAAGGGGCAAGGAGACGAATGTGAAGAAATGTCGCACAGGCCGTTCTCCACGTAGGATAAAAGGTTTCATTTGCCACTACCAACAAGAGGCCCTAAAAGGTTCCAATATTTAAAACTACCAGGAAGGATGTAATTGAAATCGAGTATGTTCTTGAATGTTGAAGTAGCTGTCATATTAATGAGCAGATGTCCCACCACAATTCTGGCAAATGTACTCTGAAGACACTGCCACATCACTGATGGCACCATCACATCCCGGAGTGAAATGGTCTTTACAATTATCCATTAATCATGGTTAACTACATCATTGAGCAACAAGACTGTTTATTGTTGATTTTAAGAAGAAATTGTATGATAAGTGTGTGTGTGGACATATTGCGAATGACTTCAGGAAAGTTCCATACAATACCATGAAAACAATGTCTGTGCTTTTTCTGAAAAATGGCGTGCAACTGGATCCATCTTCAAAGGGCATTGTAAAGGGAGAGTTTCAATTGACAAAAAACTTGAAAATAAGTGAGCCAGACTTCAGGTTAGCCCTCGTAAACCATCTAGCCGTTTAGCACAGGGATGTGGTATCACGCCCACCTCCGTGCTGAGAGGGCATCAAATACTGAATTTTTTTCCTATAAGATATCCACAGTGCACAAGTTAAATGTTGCAGATCTTGTTGTTCAGGTTAACTTCTGCCAGTGGGTGCAACAATCCATGCATGATGGAATTACACATCCTTTAATTTTGGTTTGTTTCACCTCAGTGGGTACATTAATTCTCGGGACACTCAACAATGGGACATTGAAAATCCCCACGCAATACACGAGGTACCTCATCTTTACACAAACGTGTGTGTTTGGTGTCCAGTTAGGGGAAGAAGAATACTTGGACCCATATTTTTTTATGAAACACAGATCTCCAAACGATACCTGGAAACTATTTCAGTCAATCACTACTGATCTGCATTTAGGGCAGTCGCCCGGGTGGCAGATTCCCCATCTGTTGCCTTCCTAGCCTTTTCTTAAATGATTTTTAAAAAAATTGGATATTAATTGAACATCTCCCTTGGTAAGTTATTCCAATCCCTAACTCCCCTTCTACTAATGATTGCCCCAATTTGTCCTCTTGAATTCCAACCTTATCTTCATACTGTGATCATTCCTACTTTTACAGACACCATTCAAACTTATTTGTCTACTAATGTCATTCCACACCATCTCTACATTGACAGCTCGGAACACACTATTTAATTAGCATCCTACAAGTACAACAACTTGCCCAAACTTTGCAACATTTTTGTAACGCTACTCTTTTGTCGGAAATCACGCAGAACAAATCGAGCTGCTTTTCTTTGGATTTTGCTCCAGTTCTTGAAACAAGTATTCCTGGTGAGGGTCCCATACACTGCAACCATACTCTATTTGGGGTCTTACCAGAGTCTTGTATGCCCTCTCATTTACATCCGTACTATAACCCCTGAACACCCTCATAACCATGTGCAGAGATCTGTACCGTTTATTTACAATCCCATTTGTGTGATTACCCCAATGAACATCTTTAATTATATTAACACCTAGGTACTTACAGTGATCCCCATAAGGAACTTTCACACCATCAAAGCAGTTATTAAAATTGAGAGGACTTTTCCTATTTGTGAAACTCACAACCTGACTTTCAACCCCATTTATCATCATACCACTACCTGCTGTCCATCTCACAATATTATCAAGGTCATTTTGCAGTTGCTCACAATCTTGTAACTTATTTATTACTCTATAACATCGCCCACAAAATGCCTTATCTCTGATTCCACTTCTTTACTCATTTCATTTATATATATACAGTAGAAGTCCGTTATAGCGAGAATTCATGACAGCGAAAAATTTACTCGCTATAGCGGATTGTCGTTATATCCGATGTTTGTATAAAAGTCGGAAAACCCTTCATGCACGTTAAAATCTGTATGAAACGGCAATCAGTTTGTTCAAAACTTGCGTTTCCGCAGATGATATCCACACTACGGCTTACTTGTTTGTTATTTTTCGTAATTCGATACTACGTGAGAGTGCATGTTTAATTTCATTCTGAAAAAAATATAGTTCCGTATTTCTCCAAATCCAAGATGAACCCCACTTTTTCCTTCAAAAAATTTAAATCAGGCTCAAAAAGAAGTTTGTAAAATCATACAGGCCTACGCATTTTTAGACTATTTTTAGACGCTGAACATTGACTTTCGTCAAGCCGTATTTCTTTTTTTTTTTGCGGCTGCACAATTATTCTTTATTTCCGCGGGTTTAAGGACCATTAATTTAACATTGGCATCATAGTACCGAAGAGAACTCGTTGATCATTTTCCGGCAATACCTATTCCATGCCTCTCTACAATACAACGATCCATCAGGAAATTATTCTTGCTGTCCTTAAAACTGTTACTTTTACGCAGCGTCAGATCAAATACGGTACTCTACTGTATTCGGTCAGATGTAACCGGCTACCGCTACACGCACGTCTCGCTTGTCGGGTGCGGCCAAATTCAACGGCTAGCGATGTATAGGCCTAATCGCGAAAGTTGAAAGTCACTGTATGGCCAACCGCTCTTGCGTTTTTCGTGCACATACCTCACAATTTCATCTTCGACTTCTTTAAAGCGTCCTTGTTGCAGACCACTGAATGCATTTTTTTTTGTACAGTACGCATTTTTAAAGCTCTTTGTCTTCACGCTAACGCCAAATATTGGCTTTAGTTAGGCCTACGCCGTATTTTTCTTGCAGCTGGACAATTATTCTACATTTCCGAGTGTTTAATAAACATTAACTTAAAATTGGCATCATAATATCGACTAGAACCCGTTTAAAATTTGCCGGCAACACCTTTTCCACGTATCTTTACAATACGACGATCCATCACGAAAATATTCCTGCTGTCTATAAACCTTAATTCTACTAAGCGTCAAGTACAATAGACGCGTTATGACTGCCACTGAGTAGCCATGGCTTTTCTAAGAATTTGAAGGGTCGCATGATTTGATGCCATTCTGCAGATATGAGAAACACACAGGCACTGTACACTGTACAACAGGTAGCGATGTGTAGTAAAGAGGCGGTCATTTATTGTCAATGAGTTCTGTTCGCGTGTGAAAAGAAGCAGCGTGGTTACCGCGGTAGTTGCTAGTTGTATCCATTAACTTACTGGTGTTAGGCCGCGAATGCAACAACCCTCGAGTTTTCGCATGAGATTCTGAGAAGAAAAAAAAAAGTCTTGGATTCGGAGAAATACGGTATCACTCCAGAGATTTCTGTGGCAAACACATCAGCTTTCTTCTTCAAACAGCGTCACCTAACCTAACCGTATGTGCAGCCTATCTTGAAAACATATTTGAAACGCATACAGAGAAATAACCTCCTCGCGAAAAATTTACATGTAAATAGCCGTAACTAGACGCGAGAAGATATGAAATATCCTCTGAAATCAGTGATGTACTCTGCTATATCTTGAGGTGTATGACATTCTTACAATTTCCGTATATAACACTAAAATTAAGATATCGTTTATTCAGTCTTTATTTTTACGAGCTAACTACTGCTATCGGCCACGTTATTTACGAATTTATTACGAAAACGTGTTATCCTCTTTCATTTCGAATTTTCTTTAGAGAACAGCAGTTGATGGGTATTACTTATCAACTCCAACATCGCCTTTGAATGTCAACGAGAAAGCTCGCAAATGCACAAAGTGAGAAAACTATACCGTACCGAAGATGATTCAACGCATTTTGCTGCAAACGTTTCGGTTTTCTTATTCAAACACCGTCACGTATCCTAACTTAACCGTACTATACGTAGGCTATGATGAAAACACACATCAAGCGCCGGTAGAGAAATTATACCTTTCTCGCTATAAATTTTCATTATAGCCTTTCCGTAATTTAACCAGACGCGACAAAATATAAACTAACCTCTGAAATCAATTAAGCACTGTGCCATATCTCGAGGTGTATCCCATTCTTACTTAATTGCAGTATTTAGCCTCAAAATTTAGCGGTCGTTTGGTCAGCCTTAACTTTTAACGAGTTAACAACCGTTATCGGACACGTTATTTACGCATTTATTACAAAAATATGTTCTATTTCATTTCGAATTTTCTTTACGGAACAGCTGTCGACGGATATTACTAATCGACTCCGACATCGCCTTCGAATGTTGACGAGAGAAATCGCTAGTGCACATAGCGAGGAAACGATGGCGAAGGTAATCGATCGCATGCAATATCATCGCTGGGGTGCATAAATATCGGTAACGGAAAAAATCGCTCACGCTTAATCGCTCGTAATAACGGATGCGCCAATGATAGGGTTCTCGCTGTAACCGAAGGACGATACACAGTTTAATATAGGAATTTTGAAGGGTCAGGAAAAGGCGTCGCTATAACGGAGTTCTCGTTATATACCGTACTCGCTATAGCGGACTTCTACTGTATATAAGACATAAAAGTCCAATAATACTGCCTTGAGGAATTCCCCTCTTAATTATGACAGGATTAGATACAGCTTCACCTACTCTAATTATCTGAGATCTGTTTTCTAGAAATATAGCAACCTATTCAGTCACTCTTTTGTCTAGTTCTATTGCACTCATTTTTGCCAGTAGTCCTCCAAGATCCACCCTATCAAATGCCTTAGACAGGTCAATCGCAATACAGTCCATTTGACCTGAATCCAATATATCTGCTATATCTTGCTGGAATCCTACAAGTTGAGCTTCAGTGGAATAACCTTCCCTAAACCCGAACTGCCTTCTATCAAACCAATTATTACTTTTGCAAACATGTCTAATCACAAAGAATGCTTTCCTAAAGCTTACATGCAATGCATGTCAAACTGACTGGCCTGTAATTTTCAGCTTTATGTCTATCACCCTTTCCTTTATATACAGGGGCTACTAAAGCAACTCTCCATTCATTTGGTATAGCTCCTTCATGTAAACAATAATCAAATAAGTACTTCAGATATGGTACTATATCTCAACTCATTGTCTTTAGTATATCCCCAGAAATCTTATCAATTCCAGCGGCTTTTCTTGTTTTCAACTTTTGTATCTTATTGTAAATGTCATTGTTGTTATAGGTAAATTTTAATACTTTTTTAACATTAGTCACCTCCTCTATCTGGACATTATCCTTATATCTTTATATACTGCTGACTGAATACTTTTGCCTTTTGAAGATCCTCACCTACACACTCCCTTTGTTCAGATTCCTGGAATGTCCTTCTTGGAACCTTTTTCTGACTTGAAGTACCTATATTGTACCAGGAAAAGATGTTTATCTTAGAGGCGCTTGACACTAAATTGATGAGCATGGACTATATCTTAGGGTGTGGCTTAAAACATTGGAGTTGGTACAGAGAGGGGTATAGTTCATCGAACTTAGAGATTTTTTGGATAATCTGAGTTTATTGACCATTGAAAACAAGTTAATATCACCTTCATACAGTAGAATTGAAGTGTCGTGGCCGGTTGGCAACTCCGGGTCCTGGGATGGCGCTGGATACGGCCTGGGTAACCACGCCCGCCTGGAATTTCTCGAAGTTCTGGACACACACGTTCTGGGGTTCGATTTTTAAGACGTGATTCACGTGCAAGTCCCTGTACGGCACTCCATTTATTTGTGGCACTATTAAATAGATATGACCTTTCAATGATTGCATCTACTCGTACAATGAAATGTGACAAGTGTTACTAAATCCTTGATTCAGACACTTCATTGAATCGAAAATGTTCCTAAGCAGTCACTTGAAAAACAGGATGATTGCATTAAATATTTGACCTTGTACTGGTAGAATTAATGTATAAAATGTTAAGTTCGTGACGTGAGCTTACTTACACAGGCACGGTAAACTAGAATGTTTTATAGGATTGCCGTTTATAGTCACCACAGTTCTTAATGCACAGTTTATGAAGGTTCGGAACACATTGGCACATTTGCAATAAACTGAGTAAATGAAATAGCACTCGGAAAATGTCTTATTCCGTCGATAAGCAAAGTAAATAATCATTAAAGAAAAATGGTACTTGGGAAAAGTCTAACTCCATAAATTGTGAGTTCACTTATAACACTAGAAAGTTTTATGTTCCCTCGGAACATGGCATGTGTATTCTAAGTTGTCACAGTCTATTATGTTGACACGAGCCTAAGCACAAGTCCTGATGCAGTACTCGGAAAGTATTTCATATTTTCACAATCGAACGCAATGTTTAAAAATACCTTAAGTTCCACAGTGTGTCATAAGACATAAGTTCAATGTGGTACTTGGAAGAAAAATCATACCATTCACACCAAAGTTTACGTTGACACAGCTTGTCATAGAACACAAGTCCAACTTACACACTCGGAGAATTTCTATGTTCCTGAAATTGATCCACGAAAGCACAAGTTCGAAATATAAGTTCATACGTGGTACTTGCAGAAGTCACCACACTCGCGAGAATTCTAAGTTCCTTCAATAGTCACTGGATAACAAAGTCCCAACGCAACACTTGAAGAAAATAAAGTCCCAACGCGGCACTTGAAGAAAATGACAAAGTTCCAATGTGGCACTTGAAGAAAATAACAAAATTCCAACACTTGGATTTCAAAGACTTTTCCAACTATAGGTTCAGTCTGCACTCACAGCGCTCCTCCTGTCACCCGTGCTGCAGAGACGGTGGAGTGACAGATTACTGAATTTGTAGTCCGGGTCGTCCTCCTTTTATACCCGATTGTGTGGAAGTATCTAGAACATGGGTATTATCTACCCTTATAACTCTTAAAGTATACGGTGGATTTCCCTGAAATATTGACAGGTTGCGTCCATTATAACGGTCTTTACGATGGCAGTGTCAAAATAGCAATATTTTAACGCAAAATAGACTTTTGCAGGTAGGCTGAAACACGGCTACGTCACTCGCCGCGTACGTCATTGAGTTCGGCGGGCTGCATAACTTCCGCTTCGCGCGAAGTTCAATAAACATACTTCGAACTTCGCTTCCGTAGCGGCGTTCCCGGTACAATATATACACCCTTCCATTTTTCACAAAAATTTGTATGATTGCCAATTATGCTTGCCATCATGTTATCCTTAGCTTACTTCTTTGCTAGATTCAATTTCCTAGTAAGTTCCTTCAATTTCTCCTTACTTCTACAGCCATTTCTAACTCTGCTTCTTACCGATCTGCACCTCCTTCTTAGTCTCTTTATTTCTCTGTTATAATATAGTGGGTATTTACCATTTCTTACCACATTTAAAGGTACAAAACTGTTTTCAGATTCCTCAACAATTGCTATAAACCCATCTCAGGGTCTGTTTACATTTTTATTTACCATTTTCCACCAATCATAGTTACTTTTTAAAAACACCATTGTGCCTGCTCTATCAGCCATATGGTACTGCCTAACAGCCCTACTTTTAAGACAGTGGCGTATGCTGGGTACAAGTCGTGGGCTACCACTAGACTTAGGTTACCGCCTTTCGATAGTTTATTTAGTAAATGTCAACCCTAAACATTCTGAGCTGCAGCTAGGTAATAGCCAACGGAGTAGCCTTGTTTTTTTACAATTGGCTTTACGTAGCACTGACACAGATATGTCTTATGGGATAGGAAACACCTAGAAGTGGGAAGGAAGCGACCGTGGCCTTAATTAAGGTACAGCCCCAGCATTTGCCTGCTGTGAATATCAGAAACCATGGAAAACCATCTTCAGGGCTGCCAACAATGGGGCTCGAACCCACAATTTCCTGGATGCAAGCTCACAGCTGCGCGGCCCTAACCGCACAGCCAACTCGCCTGGTACGGAGTAGTCTGCTGTGTTGTCAGTGCCATTTCACAAGCTACTGTCCTGGCCTCTGCTACTGTCGATACTCAATGCCTGATCAGTGGAGATGGTAACCTAAGGTTTAGGAAATTAAAGTCCGGCTTTGTAGCGAAATGAATAGAATGCTAGCCTTTGGTCCAATGGGCCCGGTTCAATTCTCACAATCAAACCCCTCATACTCTTATTTCCCCTGGCGTGGGGAGCAGGTGTTTATCACGTCTTCACCATTCATTTCATCCTCATTAGGTCACCACCAAGACTATACAGTTGCCATGTGCCATTATCTTTTTTTTTTTTTATTAAATTAAAATTATGAATTTTACTTCATTGGCAGTGCCCTGGTGTTTCAGCTTTCTTGGGAGATCAGTGGTGGTGTCCGACCCATGATCACAGGTTCTAGTGCGACGTAAATCCCCTAGCAAAAAAAAGAGCACAGGTTCTATTCCAACCAACCATTGAGAACACTAAAACTAAAAGATTGCATACCTATGTTAGCAGATCAACCTCTAAAAAGAAAACCATATTACTCCTATAACAGTCTCTGTCTACAAGGATGTAGAAGCAAAAGGAAGTGAAATAGCAGCACTCTTATTTGTAAAGACAGAAGTATCAGGTGAGGAAGTATATACGATAAGGAACGCACGATTGCTGTGGCGATCTGACGGACCAAATCCTAGCATACCTATCCCCTGCTCCCCGCAAGAATCGGGCATACACTAGCAAGCCGCACGAGGTGGGTCGAGGGGAGAGGGACGTAGAGCCTGGGCTGCATTGTCAGTCTCCGATGCATTGCATCAGAAATACTAACAATGTTTTTTCCCATTGCTTTCAAGTTTTATAAATTGAACAATGTCTCAGATGTTTACATTATAATGTGTTTTACCATTCCATCATCCACATTTGAGGTTTGGGCTTCACCGATAGCCTTGGTAGCCCTCAGGATACGCCACTGTCTTAAGACCTTCCTTTTGATCACATTTATTTTTAACTACGACAAAAACAGCTTCGTGATAACTAAAGTATTTGTAACTGCTAAACCCATAATATACAGAAATCCAGTAAACACTTCCCATTTCTATTTCTTCCCCACATTTACCCATCCCCTTCTCATATCCTTCACTTCTGTTTATAACTCTTGCATTGAAATCACACATTAGCACTATCCTATCCTATCCTTGCTGTTGACCCTCAGTATGAAATCATTCAGTGCTTCATAAAACTTGTCAACTTCCTTCTCATCTGCACGCTCACATGGTGAATACACCAAGACAATTCTCATCCTAATTCCTGCAACAGCCAAATTTACCCACATCATTCACTGATTTATGTGCCTAACAGAAACTGTGTTACGTGTAATATTATTCATGATGAACAGTCCTACCCCACACTGCCCTTCCCTTTTTAACATCTGTTAAGTACACTGTATAATTTCTTATTTCTTGCTCATTATCTCCCCTTACCCAAATATCACTAACTCGTAACACATCCAGATACATCCTCCTTGCTTTGAAACGTTACAAAGACCAGTTCTCTTCTCTTTCTTCCTGTAAGATATAGCAGCTATTTTAGATTCAGGAAGTCAAATGGACTGTATTGCTATTGTCCTATCCGAGGCTTTTGATAGGAATGATCGTGGGAGACTATTGATGAAAATGAGGGCTGTTGCACTAGACAAAGGAGTGGTTGAATGGATGGCTAAAATTCTAGAAAACAGAACTCAGATAATTAGGGTAGGTGAAGCATTACGGTATGTGGTCATGCAATTATTAATAGGGAGGTCCCATAAGGCAGTATTTTTGGACTTTTGTTTTCTAATGTATATATAAATGATATGCGTAAAGAACTGGAATAACGGATAGATGTTATACTCTATAGAGTAATAAATACGTTACAGGATTGTGGATGACCACAATAAGACCTCAACAATGTTGTGAGACGGACAGTAGTGATGGGCAGTCTGAGACGAGGTCTCGAAATTTCTCGAGACTAGCGCAGGCATTATTTCTCGTGAGAAATTTCGAGAAATCTCGAGAGCGTTGTACCCACAATGTGCGGTGAGCAGCGTGTCGTAGGCCTGCAGGTAGTCGGAGCTGAATGTTGTTTGTTCCAAATATGCGAATAGCCAACCATGGGCCTTCTCATTTTCATAAAAACGTGTCAACAAGCGACTAGGGCGTTCATTTATACAGAGGTCTATTTTGACGAAGTATAACATAATTATAAAGGATACGCATTTGGGCATTGTATGCACTGGTAGGTACACGAATGAGTGGTTTAAGTACAGAACCACCGGGCGAGTTGGCCGTGCGCGTAGAGGCGCGCGGCTGTGAGCTTGCATCCGGGATATCGTGGGTTCGAGCCCCACTGTCGGCAGCCCTGAAGATGGTTTTCCATGGTTTCCCATTTTCACATCAGGCAAATGCTGGGGCTGTACCTTAATTAAGGCCACGGCCGCTTCCTTCCAACTCCTAGGGCTTTCCCATTCCATCGTCGCCATAAGACCTATCTGTATCGGTGCGACGTAAAGCAACTAGCAAAAGTACAGAACCTGACGGTTACTGTAGGTACATGTAACTGGATACTATATTGCCAGAAGTACTACCCAAAGCTAGCACATCTCAACCATGGCAGCAATAACACATAACAGCAACTATAGATCAGAAAAAACCCACCATTCTGCATTTGACATTCACCGGAAAATATACTAGATCCTATACTTCTGGCAATATTTGACCACAGCTGCACATAACTACCTCTGGCCATACACCTGACTTGTCATCAATAATTGAAGAAGTCCATCAATCAAACTAACGAATAAGTACAATTTATAGTAGAACTAAAATAAGAGCACCGCTCACGAAAGAAACACAAACATTCTCCATTCATACTGAATATAGAAAATTTGACTAATGCAAGACGCCAAACTCAATTTAACAAAGTGTTCCTATTTATTATAACAGATTCTAACATGACATTCAACATGTACCACATATTTTTTAAAAATGATAATGTACCTGTATATTTAATAATTCACCTACATGATTTTTAGGCCTAAAAAGATCATCCACATTCATTTTAGATTGTATATATAGCCACTTCTAACTTTAAGTACGCCCAATTAGAACGACATACTCTATACCATGACTTTTATCAAACTAATGAATAATTACAATTTACATCATCATCCTAAACCATCTCCAGTTTCCCGGGTGTGGTATATGAGCCTCCTCCATCTCATCCTGTCCTTGTACCATTCTTCCTCCACCAACTTGTCCCAATCATGTCCTCTCATCATTACATCGCTCTTAACTAAATCTATCCATTTCCTTCGTGGCCTTCCCACGGGTCGTCTTCCTTCTACCTTTCTGTCAAATTCCTTCCTTGCAGTTCTGTTTACTGGCATCCTCTTCATGTGACCAAACCACTTCAGTCTTGATATCTGAATCTTATTTAGGAGAGAATTGTCTATTCCTACTTCTTCTCTAATTTTCTCATTCCTAATCTTGTCTTTCCTGGTTTTCTGGATCATAGTGCGTAGGAATTTCATTTCAGCTGCCTGAAGTTTGGAATTATCTCTATTGGTCAGTGTTGTGGTTTCGAGACTGTATGTAAGAATTGGTGTATAATAGGACTTGTACAATGTCATTTTTGTTTTCATGGGTATTTGCTCATCCCACAGCAGGTGTCTTACCTGGTGGTAGAATTGTGTTGCCTTATTGATTCGATTGTTCACCTCATGTTTTGCTAGGTTGTCATTTGATATAACGCTACCCAAGTATTTGAAAACTGGAACGCTGTCCAGTTGAGCTTCATTTAACATGACTATTGGTTCTGCTCTTTCCCCATACACTTTCATCACTACCGTCTTGGTCTTGCTGATGTTTAAACCATATTTCTTAAACTCCTCATTCCAGCTTTGTATTCTCTCTCCCAATTCATCTTCTGAGTCACTCCAGATCGCAACATCATCTGCAAATGTGAAGGCTTTGATATCTTCATGTTCTTTCCTTTTAATAGATTTCATTACTACATCCATTACAATAATAAATAGAAGTGGTGACAATGAGCTGCCCTGCTGCACTCCTCTCTTTGTTTCAAACCAGTCCGGCAAACCACATCCTACTTGAATACAGCTTCTGTTCCCACTATACAACATTTTCACTTTGTCTATGAGGCTATCTCGCACTTTAAGTTCTTTCATGCATTGCCAAATTTTTTCCCTTGGTACACTATCGTATGCTTTCTCAATGTCCAAAAATATTAGGAATAAAGGCTTGTTCTTCTCCCAGTATTTTTCCATTAGCATCCTAATTGCAAATATAAGGTCTGCAGTTGACCTTCCTGGTCTGAAACCATACTGCTCTTCTTCCAAAATTGGTTCAACAATATCTCTGATTCTGGTCTCTATTATTTTTTCCAAGATTTTCAGGACATGAGACAGTAGTGTGATACCACGGTAATTAGTACATTTTCGTCGGCTTCCTTTCTTGAACAGAGGTACAATGATGCCCATCTTCCAGTCCTCAGGAATAGTATTTTCCTCCCATATCTTGTTGAGCAGTCTATAGAGCCATTGGATTCCTGGAATTCCCGCTGCTTTCAGCATATCTGCACTTAGTTCATCTACGCCCACTGCCTTTCCTTTCTTCATGCTCTTGAGCGCATTTTCAACCTCAAGCCATGTAATTGGTGGTTCAGTTGTGGTTCCTCGACTTGGCTCTCCTCTATCCGTTGTCATGTTTTCTGTATCTCCATTCAGCAGCTTTTCGAAATAGATCTTGAGTTCTTGTTTAATTTCTCCCTCTTCTTGTGCCAGAGTTCCATCATCACGTTCTATTGCTTTTATGGTCTCTTGATCCCTTCGCTTGTTTTTCACTACTCTGTATAGCAATTTCATATTTCCTCTACTGTCCTCTTCCAGTTTGTCTGCAAACTCATTCCATTTCTTCTCTTTTTCTTCCCTTACAATGTTCTTTACAGCAAGTTTCTTGTTCCTGTATACTCCTTGAAGTCTTTGTATTTCTTGTTCATTTCGTTCTTGTCCCTGTTTTTGTTTCTCCTTGTCCAGTGCCTTCTTTATTTGGTTTCTTTCTTTCACCGCTGTTTTCACTCTATCATTCCACCATGGTGTCTCCTTTTTTCTTTTGATAGAACTTGTAACTCCACATAGGTTTTTGGCTTCTCCCACAAAGGTGTCTTTGAAGGCCTTCCATTCTTCATTAACGCTGGTTACTTCACACTTTGGCAAACTCTGTTGAATCCTTAGTTTGTATTCTTCCTTTATTTGGACTTCTTGCAACTTCCAAGTTTTAATCCTTGGTTTTTTCGTAATAAGTTTCTGCGTTTCATTTGTCTTATGTTTGAAGTCTACTACCAACAATCTGTGGTCACTGTCCATGCTTTCACTAGGGATGACCTTTACATCTGTGATGTACCTGCCACCATCTTTATTTGTGATTACGTAGTCAATCAATGTTCTATACTGGCCATCCCAACTGTACCTTGTTATTCTGTGACTGTCTCTTTTTTTGAAGAATGTATTTTTGATTATAAGATCATTTCTTCTGCACAGATCTAATAGTTGTTCTCCTTCTGGGTTCCTTTGTCCAAATCCATGTGGACCAATGATGTTCTCGTACCCAAGTCTGTCTACCCCAACTTGCGCATTTAGATCTCCAATAATAATAACATTTTCCTCATTAACTGTATCTTCCAGGTCTTGCCGAAATTTCTCTTTGTCTTCCTCACTGCAGCCTGTCTGTGGGGCATACACTTGTATGATGGTGTACTTAGTGTTCTCCAGTTTCATGGACATTTTAATAATTCTATCACTTTTGCAGATAACTTCAGCTGTAGCATCAGTCCTTTTGTTAATTAAGAATCCAACACCATTTTTCGCTACCTTCTCCTGTCCACTCCAGTATAATTTATAACCTCCACGAAGTGTCTTACTTCCAATCCCTTTCCATTTAGTCTCACTTAATCCCAATATTGATATTTTTCTTCTATCCATCATGTCTAGGAGTTCTTCTAACTTTCCAGTTAATGATAGAATGTTCATAGTTCCAATTCGGTATTTGGGTCTCTTTTTTATTTGGGGTTTCCTTTCAGAACATTGTATATCATCAGCCTTACGGTCATCATACTTTACAATTGTCTGAGAGGACGTGTCAGTCCGGTCTATAATATTCTTTCCGAGGCTCTTTTTCTTATTGAAAGCAACTATACTCAATACTCTCCTGCTGACTTGCTAGGCCTAACGCATAAGAGGATTTTCTTCCAGGGTTTACTCCCTTAGCCTTTGAGGATGCCTTCCTCGTCCTACAAGGCAGTAGGTTCCATCTGTACACCCCAGAAGGATGGGTTGCCTCTTCCGCCATACCGAAGTCCATCTTCTCCGCCGTAGATGCCGTTGAGGTCTTCACCCTTAACCCAGGGCAAGGGCCCTCCATATTTATGACCCCTGGAGAGAGGTTGTCCCAGTATTTTAAAACCCCCAGGAATTGGGCTACCTGTTGGTCCGCGGGTTGTATTGGTTATTTCAACCAGCCCTACATACTGTAGGGGCTCCCTATCCGCCACCTGGGGACGTGCTCTGTAGGGGTCAGGTTCCCCTGGTTACTTAATTACAATTTACAGTAGAACTAAATAAGAGCACCGCTCACGAAAGAAACACGGACATTCTCCATTCATACTGGAAAAATAAGTAAATTCGACGAATGCAGGACGCCAAACTTAATTTAACAATGTGTTCCTATTTATTGTAACAGATTTCAACATGAAGTGTATATTTTAACATATCAGTCAACATGTACCACATATTTTGAAATGATAATGTACCTGTATACTTAATAATAATTCACTTATATGATTTTTAGGCCTAAAAAGATTCATTCCTTTTAGATGTATATATAGTCATTTTTAACTTTATGTATGCTCTATTAGAACGTAACACATACTCTATATCATGATTTTATAATGGACAAGGCTATTCAAAAAACTTGACTTATGTGAAGGTACTAGTGTACAGCTGAGGATGACCGTTGTGTAAAAAGGTCGAAACCAATACTGTAGATTGAATTTTACATAAATAAATTTGTCTATAACATACGATAACTGTCAATACGGAAAATGAAACTGATAAATCAAAATACAAAACCAGCCTCCAAGAAACAGAAGGAAGGAAAAGTCATGTCCTTTTCGGAAAGATTATCCTCACTTAAGATTGCAATAATACCTAAGACCTTTCCAGATGGAAAACTCAAGGAGGATGACGTAACTGAATTGACATCTACTCTGATAGCACAAATGAAGCTGCTGTCAGACGGATGTCTGCCAGGCTTCCTTGAGTCACCAAGGCTGAAAAGTGGAGCTATGGTACTGATCTGTGGGCAAATCCAGAAACGAAAAGTTGACTGGAACAGACAGTATCAAATTGTAACCCATGGAAAGGGGAGACCCTAGAGGTGGCGGATGCAAAAAAGGTGCTGAACACGACCAAGGACATCACCAAGTTCCCACCCGCTTTTGACAAGATGAAAGCGGAGGGAGTTCTTGTCAGAATCAATCAGCATGATACCAAACTTCTAACGTAAGAGTGGAGAGTGCTGAATGCCACTTCAATCGACAAGACAGGAAGTACAGTCATTTTAGCCCTTAGTGAAAGAGACTTTGAAGAGCTCAAAAAGGGAAGCCTTAAGTCCAAGCTCGGACTTGGGCAGATCAAGTTTCAGGTCATCAAGGGAAAAACAAAACCCAATGTTGACAAAGTTGGTGTTGAAGGTCCTTCAGGCCAATCTTCAGCATAAAAAAGCAGCTGTAGCCAATTTCGCCAGGAAGTTCAAGTCTGGGGCTATTGACGTGGCTCTTATTCAAGAGCCTTGGGTCGTCAAGGGCAGAGTAGCAGGACTGGCGGAATCTGGAGGTAAGCTGATGTACGATACATCGGAAATACCCAGAACATGTCTTCTTGTGAACAGGAAAGTAAAATGTCTTATGTTGCAGGAACACTGTTCACAGGACTTAACTGTGGCCAAGATTAAACTTGGAAATTGGAAGGGACCCAGAAAAATAACCATAGGCTCTGCATACCTCCCATATGACTCAACTAATCTGCCCCCATCAGAAGTTGAGAACCTAATTTGCAATGCAAAGAGGAAAGGCAAACACCTAGTCCTTGGAGCAGATGCAAATTCACACCACATGGCATGGGGCAGCACAAACCACAATGCAAGAGGTGAGTCTTTACTAGAGTTTATTATTGGAACTGAGTTGATGATACTAAACCTAGGAAACAAGCTTGCATTTATAAAAAAAAAATCGTAGGGTGGTAATAGACATTACACTAAGCACTACGCATATTGCAAACTTTATTAAAGACTGAAAGATGCTGGAGGAACCATCATTGGCAGACCACCAGCACATCCAATTTGCAATAGATGTGAGACTATGTGGGATTGACAGGTACAGACACCCAAAAAGATCTGGGATAGATACAGAGAAGTTCTAGGGAAGGCTGTACGAAGATTCCATCTAATGTGAGAGGACAAAGAATTGGACAAGGCAGTGGAACTATTAGAACAGGCCATTATAGACTCATTCCACGACAACTGTCCACTCAAAGAAAAGAAAGACATCAAAAAAGTAAGGTGGTGGAACAACAAACTAGCCAAGATGAAAAAAGAGGTTAGGATGTTGTATAGAATATCATCTAGACATGATATGTGGGATGTATATCAAAGGAAACTCACCGAGTATAATCTAAGAGATATGGAAAGCAAAAAAGAAAATCTTGAAGACTGTTCTGTGAGAAAGTGTAATTACACAGTGAAACAGCAAGGCTCCAGAAGGTTCTGAAAGCAACCTACATAAATCAAGTGGGGACACTAGAGAAACCAGACGGGTCATTTACTCAGGCGGGGAGGGGCACGCTGGAGATACTAATGGCATGTCACTTTCCTGAAGCTGAGGAGACGACAGAGGAAGAAACGGTTGGAACAGAGACCGGAACTCGAAGAGCAGACTGGAACTATGCCAACAGAATCATAAAACATCACCATGTAAAATGAGCAATTTACACGTTTCATCCTATAAAGGCTCCGGTGTCAGATGAGATACTTCTGATTCTCCTACAGGAAGAGCGGGAGATACTCGTCAATGCCCTGACTGACCTTTTCAGAAATAGTCTAGCTTTAGGGTACGTGCCGAAATCATGGTCTGAAGCTAAAGCAGTATTCATACCTAAGCCTGGCAGGGCAAATTATACATACATACATACATACATACATACATACATTATCATTATAGACTGTTATGCCTTTCAGCGTTCAGTCTGCAAGCCTCTGAGAATTTACTAAACGTCGCCACAATCCTAGATTTGCAACTAGTGTTGTGGCCTCATTTAGTTCTATACCTCTTATCTTTAAATCGTTAGAAACAGAGTCTAACCATCGTCGTCTTGGTCTCCCTCTACTTCTCTTACCCTCCATAACAGAGTCCATTATTCTCCTAGGTAACCTATCCTCCTCCATTCGCCTCACATGACCCCACCACCGAAGCCGGTTTATGCGTACAGCTTCATCCATCGAGTTCATTCCTAAATGAGCCTTTATCTCCTCATTCCGAGTACCCTCCTGCCATTGTTCCCACCTGGTTGTACCAGCAATCATTCTTGCTACTTTCATGTCTGTTACTTCTAACTTATGAATAAGATATCCTGAGTCCACCCAGCTTTCGCTCCCGTAAAGCAAAGTTGGTCTGAAAACAGACCGATGTAAAGATAGTTTCGTCTGGGAGCTGACTTCCTTCTTACAGAATACTGCTGATCTCAACTGCAAGCTCACTGCATTAGCTTTACTACACCTTGATTCAATCTCACTTATTATATTACCATCCTGAGAAAACACACAACCTAAATACTTGAAATTATCGACCTGTTCTAGCTTTGTATCACCAATCTGACATTCGATTCTGTTGAATTTCTTACCTACTGACATCAATTTAGTCTTCGAGAGGCTAATTTTCATACCATACTCATTGCACCTAGTTTCAAGTTCCAAGATGTTAGACTGCAGGCTTTCGGCACAGTCGGCCATTAAGACCAAGTCGTCAGCATAGGCCAAACTGCTTACTACATTTCCACCTAACTGAATCCCTCCCTGCCATTTTATACCCTTCAGCATATGATCCATGTAAACTACAAACAGCAAAGGTGAAAGATTACAGCCTTGTCTAACTCCTGTAAGTACCCTGAACCAAGAACTCATTCTACCATCAATTCTCACTGAAACCCAATTGTCAACATAAATGCCTTTGATTGATTTTAATAATCTACCTTTAACTCCATAGTCCCCTAGTATAGTGAACATCTTTTCCCTTGGTACCCTGTCATATGCTTTCTCTAGATCTACGAAACATAAACACAACTGCCTATTCCTCTCGTAGCATTTTTCAATTACCTGGCGCATACTGAAAATCTGATCCTGACAGCCTCTCTGTGGTCTGAAACCACACTGGTTTTCATCCAACTTCCTCTCAACGACTGATTGCACCCTCCCTTCCAAGATGCCAGTGAATACTTTGCCTGGTATACTAATCAATGAGATACCTCGATAGTTATTGCAATCCTTCCTGTTCCCTTGCTTATAGATAGGTGCAATTACTGCTTTTGTCCAATCTGAAGGTACCTTACCAATACTCCACGCTAATTTTACTACTCTATGAAGCCATTTCATCCCTGCCTTCCCACTATACTTCACCATTTCATGTCTAATTTCATCTATTCCTGCTGCCTTATGACAATGGAGTTTATTTACTATCCTTTCCACTTCCTCAAGCATTACTTCACCAACATCATTTTCCTCCTCCCCATGAGCTTGGCTGTTTGCAACACCACCATGATGATTTCCTTTTACATTGAGAAGATGTTCAAAATATTCCCTCCACCTCTCCAGTGATTCCCTGGGATCTATTATGAGTTCACCTGAATTACTCAAAACACTGTTCATTTCCTTTTTCCCTCCCTTCCTAAGATTCTTTATTACTGTCCAGAAAGGTTTCCCTGCTGCTTGACCTAGCCTTTCCAGGTTATTACCAAAATCTTCCCATGACTTCTTTTTGGATTCAACAACTATTTGTTTCGCTCTGTTTCTTTCATCTACGTACCAATCCCTGTCTGCCTCGGCCCTTGTTTGGAGCCATTTCTGATAAGCCTTCTTTTTACGTTTACAGGCTACTCTCACTTCATCATTCCACCAAGATGTTCGCCTTTTACCATCTTTACACACAGTTGTTCCTAGGCATTCCCTTGCTGTTTCTACTACAGCATCCCTGTATGCCACCCTTCACTTTCTATATCCTGAACCTGCTTACTGTCTACTGTTCGAAACTTCTCACTAATCATATCCATGTACTTCTAATTTCCTCGTCCTGGAGATTTTCTACCCTTATTCGTTTGCAGACAGATTTCACTTTCTCTACCCTAGGCCTAGAGATACTTAGTTCACTACAGATCAGATAGTGGTCTATATCATCGAAAAATCCCCGAATTACTCGTACATTCCTAAAAGATTTCCTGAATTCAAAGTCTGTTAAGATATAGTCTATTATGGATCTGGTACCCCTAGCCTCTCATGTGTAGCGGTGAATAGCCTTATGCTTGAAGAATGTATTAGTAACAGCTAAACCCATGCTAGCACAGAAGTCCAGCAAACGCTTCCCATTCCCATTAGCTTCCATATCTTCCCCACATTTACCAATCACCCTTTCGTATCCTTCAGTTCTATTCCCAACTCTCGCATTGAAATCGCCCATTAGCACTATTCTATCCTTGCTGTTGACCCTGACCACGATGTCACTCAATGCTTCATAAAACTTGTCAACTTCATCCTCATCTGCACCCTCACATGGTGAATACACGGACACAATTCTTGTCCTAATTCCTCCCACTGACAAATCTACCCACATCATTCGCTCATTTACGTGCCTAACCGAAACTATGTTGCGTGCAATGGTATTCCTGATAAAGAGCCCTACCCCAGCCTCTGCCCTTCCCTTTCTAACACCCGTCAAGTACACTTTATAATCTCCTATCTCTTCCTCCCTCTCTCCCCTTACCCGAATATCACTTACTCCTAGCACATCCAGATGCATCCTCTTTGCTTACTCAGCCAGTTCTACCTTCTTTCTTCCATAAGCCCCATTAATATTGATAGCTCCCCATCGAATTCCATTTTGTTCGCCAAGTTGTTTCCAAGGAGTCCCTCGCCTGTCAAATGGGAGTGTGACTCCATTACTCCCATAGGTCCGAGGCTTGCTTAAAGTGTTCTGAGCTCGGTAAATTGATGAAGCAGGATGCTGCCCTACTTGCACATAGTCCAAGTGAGGATCTCTCCTCTAACGGGTTATGGACCACCGGTGATTTGTATAGTCCTAGCCGCCGGAGCACAAGGAGGGCCACGACTCAGAATATGTCCGAGATGCCCACTCCCATTCCATAGCAACTGGTATCCCGACTCTCAGGACCACTTACTAGGCCACTCAGCCGTTGCCCATGGTTCACGAATTAGGACGTGACTACAGCAACCCACAAACATGAACCGTCATGTTTAACCTCCTTCATGCTGAAAGCAAAGGAGAAAATTCTGGATAAATATATCAGAAGAACGGTGCAAATGAACTCAACGTTACATGAAAATAAGTTTGCATATAGACCTGGCAGATCCACTGAAGTAGCACTCCACCAGTTGGTTTGTAAACTAGAGAAAAGCCTAGAATATACAGAAATTGCACTGGCGGCATTTCTAGATATAGGAGGAGCCCTCAGCAATACAACCTATGACTATGATCAAAGCATCGGAAAAAAGCAAGGTGAGTAAAACCGTCGTCAAATGGATTAAATCCATGTTAAGACAGGAGGAACATAAAAGCAGCCCTGTTTGAAGAAACGCTGACAGTTGGGCCACCCTAGGCTGTGCTCACGGAGTTCTTTCGCCTCTGCTGTGGAACCTCGTGGTGAACGAAATCATAGCTATGCTCAACGAACGGGGTTCTATACAAAAGGATACGCAGATAACCTAGTGATTTTGGTACGAGGTAAGGTGATGAGTGTTATCCAGGACCTCATGCAAAGATCACTCAACCTTGTGGAGAACTGGTGTCGGGAAGAACAACTATCAGTCAACCCGAACAAGATATCTCTGGTCCCTTTTACAAGGAGAAAATTAGAGGGAAAGAGATCACTGAAGCTCTTTGGGCAATATATATATATATATATATATATGGAAGAACAGGCACTGCACCTAGGTGTAGTGTTAGATAAAAATCTAACCTGGAATCCAGATATAGAAAGGAACATAACCTGGGCCAAGAACTTGCTGTATGCATGTTAAAGGACCATTGGGAAGACATGGGGCCTAAGACCATCGATGGTAATGTGGATATACACAATGACCATTAGACCATTGATGGCCTATGCTGTAATCATCTGGTGGCAGAAAGTAAGTCAAGGAAAAGTTGGCAGTAGATTTGATAGCCTACAGAGAATGGCATGCATAGCCATAACTGGGGCTGTGAGAACTACACCGACAGAAGCCTTGAATACTTTACTAGACCTCCCATCACTATGCAATTTCATAAACGGACAGGCTACAATGAGTTCATATAGATTGGCACAATCAGAGTGCTGGAATGCACAAAGACCCAATCTAGGACACTGTAAAATTAATAGAGTAATGACAGGAAGTTCTACACATTCCTTTTGATCATATGATACCAAAGTACAACTTTGAAAAACTGTTTGAGACACAGATAATAAAAAAGAAGACTGGGATATCAACAAATGGAATACTGAAAAAGAAGATATAATGTGGTGGACTGATGGCTCAAAGACTGTGGATGGCACAGGAGGAGGGATCAATGAGGGAAGACCTGAGAGATCAATTCAGATGAGCCTGGGCAAACACACTACAGTCATTCAAGCTGAAGTGATAGCTATCACAACATGTCTTGAAGAAAATCTGAAAATGAACTATAGGAATAAGAACATTTTCATTTTTATGGACAGCCAAGCGGCCATTAAGGCACTAGAAGCAGTCCGGATAATATCCAGAATTGTCTGGTATTGCAATTCACTTCTCCTGAAGCTCTCAAAGTACAACATTGTCAAAATAATATGAGTACCAGGGCATGCCGATGTAGAAGGAAATGAAAAGGCAGATAAACTGGCCAGGAAAGGGGCAGAAACACATTTTGTAGGCCCAGAACCTGTATGCAGGATTTCTTATGGACAAGCCCGACACTACATTGGAAAATGGGTACAAAAGAAACAAATGGAGAGCTGGAAATATACTCCAGGATGCCGGCTTGCAAAGGAACTGATAAAAGAACCAAACAAGAAGCATACTAAAAAACTGTTGAAACTCAGCAGAGAAAATATAAGAAGGGTAATAGGACTGCTGACAGGACACTGCCATCTGCAAAAACACCTACATAGAATTGGAGTAATAAGAGAATATATATGTAGGAAATGCAATGAAGCAGAGGAATCAGCAGAACACATACTTTTCGAATGTGAGGTGCTGGGAAGAATCAGACACTCCACTCTAGGACTACCAGGTGGAGAGAAAAAAATCCAAGAAGACCCAATAAGAACCTGCAGCTTTGTAAACAGAACAGGTATATCTAGGTGGGAATGAAGGAAAACACGGTAGCAAAAGATCTTAAGAGGTCGACGCTAATTAGGAATTAAAGGCCCCATGAAGAAAAGATGATGACGTATTGAAATAAAATAAGAATGTGATACTTTTCTTTCTCAAGATACAGCGGTGTGCTTAACTAATTTCAGAGGTTAGCTTATGCACTTACGCGTCTTGTTAAATTTTAGAAAGGCTGTTCCCATGTGTTATTATTCTACAGGGAACTTAAAACATGTTTTCATAACACATGCGCGGTAAACCTAGGTTGGGTGCTGCCATTTGGAGTAAGAAAATGGAAATGTTTGCCACAAGCCTCTGGAGTGATGCTATTACAATCATTTTTAAGAATGAAACTGAATATGCGTGTTCATACTGCTGGAATTAGAAAATACTTGCTAATGAGTAAGCCACTGCTTGGAAAACATCCGCGAAAATGTTTACACAAACCGATTGCTGTTTCATACCGATTTTAATGTTTTTTGTGCAAGTTTGGTATCTTTCCTGGCTTTTATGGAAAATTATGTATAACTTTATAAGAACACACTTTAGTGGTTTCGCGTTCACCCAAAAAATATCTGTCAAAATGGAGCACTAACCGTAACTACAGTACAGTGCGTAGGGTACATATTCTCCTTGTTTTATTGCTGTCACTGTGTAAATAATGTATGATGGTACAGTTTATGTTAATACAAACAAAGATTTGTGGAAAAGGTGTGGTTTCTACCAAAACATCGATTTAAGGTAAACCCCCATTTAAGGTTAAAAAAATCAGGTCCCCATAAAAACATTAAATAGGGGTTCTACTGTAACTTGCTGTAACAAAAAATTGATGTTGTGGGGAAGCAGGGAGCAGGGAGGAGGAAGTTCAGGAGCAAAGATGATGATGTGAAGCAGGGAGGAGGATGTTCAGGAGCAATTAGATGTATGGAACGCAATCGTACCAGGATATGGAAATTTAGTATAAACTTGCTGATGTACCCATGCTTCGCTACAGAATTCTCAGAAAGACTGCCTTTGTGGTTTTCCCAACTGAAGTCAACACATCACAACTACGTCAGTAGGAATGGTCGATTAAAGGCAATGTTATCATATAAAATACTCGATCAAATGAAAAATCGCACACTTTCTCACTTTTAACTAACAGTACTACGCTGCCGATCCAACAATCCAAAGTTCCAGTGCTGGGATGACCAGGTAGCAGACAGCCGTGAATACTCCTCTGCCATTATTCCATTAAATGTGCACACTGTTCCTTCCAATTAGTGCCTCAGAGTAGAGATTGAATAGCTGGAATGATATGATGAACCAGTGTGTTACATACCAGTAGTATGAGAAAATTATAACACAGTAGAGATTTCCACCTATTCAATACTAAGATGTATTTACAATATTTACATTATAAGGGACTAGTTTAAACCCTCCTCGGGGTCATCATCAGCCATATTAAAACATACACAATGTATGGCAAAATCCTAAAACATGTTTTTTAATGGTAAAAATCTTATGGATATATAATTTACAATATGAAGTGTGGTTGAAATGTTGCAAATGAAAATGAGAGATATTACGTGTGATGCAGGTGAGTAATAATTAATACAAGTAAATAATACATACTAAGAAGTCTGGAATAAAAGTACAAATAAGGTGCTCTGTGTTGTAAAAATTTATACACTTGTGAAATTCAGTAGGTTCTGGTAACAATGAACACAATGTTAAATGAAACATATAAAAATATACAAGCATGTACAATGTCTGGGTAGTAAAATGTGATACTCTCTAGATGCAGAGTCGACTTTACACTGTATCAGCTTAAGCAGAGAATTTGGCAGTTGGTGTATTAAGTAACCAAGCCGTGTTGATGGGCTGCATTGTTGATTGTTGGAGTTGTGCAGAATGTGAAGCTATTTTGAATTCTTGTTAAGAAGAAAGTAGACACTGCGCGTGGAGATATTAATTGGTGGAATTCTCAGTTCATAGCGGAAACCAAATTGGACCTATTAAAATTGAGAAAAGCCAGTAAAAAGCAAAGTACGCGGAAAGAGGAAAAGATTACCATAAAGTGAAAGGACACTTATCTCGCGCTGTGGTGTGTGTAGTTTAGCTGATAGTGTGCGACTGGTGGCGGGAAGAGAAATATGGGTGGGGAGGAGGGCAGGCGCATGCGAGTTAGATAGAGTGGAGGTGGCTTGGGATGGGATGGGGTTTAAGGCGGAGCTGAAGGGTGCAGGAGAAAGGGTAACTGTTTCGGAAAAGTACTTTTAATTAAACTTAGGATTGAGTTCTGGTTGGCTGCATTATTGTTTCTAATAAAAGTGATAAATAAATCGAAAAGTATGTTGGGTTTCTCTGAGATTTCATTAAGATTGTAATATTAGCGTTAAAATATTGGTCTAGGTGTATGTAGTAATTTTCCATTATGTTGAGTAAAGGGCCCTTGTTTACTAATTCAAGGACGTCAATGTCCTGTTCGATATTGGTAAAATTATGGTAATAAGCTTGCATGTGTTGGCCGATAGCTGAAAACTTATTGTATTTTATTGCGATAGTGTGCTCATGGTATCTTGTATTGAAGTTTCTTCCAGTTTGCCCAATGTAGGATTTTCAATAGGTATTGCATTTGAACCTCTAAACTCCTAATTTTAAAAAACAGCTGGTCTTGATATGTGAAGTATTGTGTAAAACGTTCATGTTTTTATTGTTGGTTTTGAAGGTTATTTTAACGCCCTGTTTCCTGAAGATATTGGTTAACTTGTAAATATCATTGTTGAACGTGAAGGTGGAAAATGTTAGAGGTTTAGTTATTTCTTTCTTGAGGGTAGTTTAAGGGCGATGTTTGTGTTTATTGATTTCATTTTCTATAAAATGATTGCTGAAACGTTGAAGTTTGCAATTCCGCAGATTGTGTTAAGTTCATTCTTTAGATCTTTCTTGGACATAGGTATGCTAAAAGGCTCGATGAACTAATTTATTGTATGTAGCTTGTTTGTGGGACTGGGGGTGCACTGAATTATGACGAATGGTGGAGGCTGTTTGAGTAGGTTTTCTGAATATTTTATAACTGAAAGAATCTGAGTTTCTAGTGATAGTTAAATCTAGAAAGTTGATTTTTTGATCTGATTCAGATTCTAGTGTGAATTTGATAAGAGGATCAATATTGTTGAGTCGTAAGAGGGTGATGGAAGCGTTACTTGATTTTTCGTATATGATTACGAAAACATCGTCAACATATCTGGCCCACAAGTGAACGTTTTCAAATTCATTGTCAATTTTGGTGTATTCGAGGAAGTGTAAGTATATTTCTGCCAAGATGCTTGAGACCGGTGATCCCATTGCCAAACCTTCCTGTTGATACATTACTTTCAGACCTGAAAGAAAACTGGAGGCGTGAATTTTTGTTTGTATGTCAAAAACTGACTAAAATGCTCCTCAATACACATATTGATAGTTTATTTTACAAAATAAAAACTAACATCCAAAAAAAAAAAAAAAAAAAAGACCCACACAATTGTGCGTATCAAAATTCAAAACCTCGTATCACATACGATGATGTATCTTCAAAATTAACGTTCACTAACCAATGTACACACTTCATTGAATATATTCCGGTATTCAGTAAAGCTTCTAGATTAATATAAACGCAATAAATAAATACTTACTTTTGGCACTACTGCTTCTCGCCATCTCGCCGATCAACTGTGCTTTTTAAACTCTTCTTCCTTCGCCCTGGCGGTCAAGCGCATACTAAAAACAATTGAAATAGACGCCACGTGTCCCGCACAATCACTGCAGTCCGGTCTAGCGCCGAAAAAACATCAAATACGGTCAGGGATAAACAAAATACGAACCCGCACAATTGTGCGTACTCGATCTGAAAGGGATATGACATTGTCGAAAGTGAAAAAGTTATTGTTGACGATTAGTTTTAGTCTTGTATCTCTAGTTTGCTTAAGTGGCCGTATTTGTTTAAATTGTTTTTAATTATCAGAATTAATTATGATACTTGTATGCATCGGTACATATTTACAATATCTAAAGAGTGGATCGAGTAATCAGGGGCCTGTTCCACAAACAAACTTTGCACTTTTCAATTCTTGCAAAGTGCAAAGTCTTTCTGTTCTACCATGATCTAGGTTGTACTTTTCTATTTCTTCGCAAAGTGAAAAGTCTTTGCGAATGAGTGATCCGATCGAGGTTATTCCATGAGCAAACTGTATAGGCCTAATACTCTATGATTTTAATGCTTTACTTTTCGTGGCGAACTTGACGGTATAATTGTGGTATCGTTTAAGTTTTTATCATGGGAAAGAAAGGTTATTACAAGAAGCTGGCAGTGCTGGAAATAGTCAAGGAGAAATGTGACATCTTTTTTGACAACTTTAAAGATAACCTCTCAAATGATGACACACATCACAGTTAACGAGAGTACTGTCAACACATCCACACTCAGAAGAAAATTCACCCTTCATTAGAAATCCTGTCGCTATATTATGTGGATTATCAGGCCAACGTACTGTCAGAAAATATTACATTTACTATAACATCTACGACTTTGGTAACAGTTCTGCAAATAATTGATTTTGATGTCCCATACATTTGTGCTACACCGTGCACATGGTCACCATTTACTAACAAATGTAAGTATATAAGAATTTGTTCTTTTTCGGAAAGGAATTGACTTCTTTTTGTTGCATGTTTCAATAAATGACCGATCATTTCAAGAATATAGTCAGCCTGTGTTGGGGTAATACGAAATCACTAGTGAAAGTCTGTCGAAGTGAGGTTACGAAAATTAATCTCGTCTTTGTACGTTCTCTAATTGGATTCTTCATCACTGTCCTATCTTGATGCTAACAAAAGCTCACGTCGTAACGTGTTTATATCACTAAACAAAATTCTACGCCGAAAAACTAGTGTACATACTTGTTAATTAACAGATGAAAAGGGAATTGTCTCTTTGCAAGATTTATGAAAACTTTTCACTTCATTTTTTTGCACTTTGCATTTCTATACCAATGGAGGAACATAACAGGCTTGAAAACTGAAAAGATTCCTAACTTTTTACTTTTCACTTAGCAAGCTAAATCTGAAAAGTAATGGTGGAACAAAATCTGAACTGAAAAGTGCAAAGTTCGTTCGTGGAACAGACCCCAGGTTGCTGAGCTAGTAGAAAAACTAAACAAACAGCCACTTAAGCAAACTGGAGACAAAAGACTATCACAGCATTATAACTAATCATCAACAATAACTTTTTTTACTTTCAACAATGTCATATCAACAAGATGGTTTGGCAATGGGATCACTGGCCTCAGGCATCTTGGCAGAAATATACTTACACTTCCTCAAATACACCAAAATTGACAATGAATTTGAGAACATTCATTTCTGGGCCAGATATGTTGACGATATTTTCGTAATCGTGGACGAAAAATCAATTAACGCTTCCACCACCCTCGTAAGACTCAACAATATTGACCCTCATATCAAATTCACACTAGAATCTGAATCAAATCAAAAAATCAACTTTCTAGATTTAACTATCACTAGAAACTCAGATGCTTTCAGTTATAAAATATTCAAAAAACCTACTCAAACAGCCTCTACCATTCGTCAAAATTCAGTGCACCCCCAGTCCCACAAACAAGCTACATACAATAAATTAGTTCATCGAGCCTTTAGCATACCTATGTCCAAGAAAGATCTAAAGAATGAATTTAACACAATCCGCGGAATTTCAAAATTCAACAGCTTCAGCAATCATTTTATAGAAAGGATAATCAATACACACAAACATCGCCCTTAAACTACCCTCAAGAAAGAAATAACTAAACCTCTAACATTTTCTACCTTTACATTCAACAATGATATTTACAAGTTAACCAATATCTTCAAGAAATAGGGCGTTGAAATAGCCTTCAAAACCAACAATAAAAACATGAACGTTTTACACAATACTTCACATATCAACAAGACCAGCTGTTTTTTAAAATTAGGAGTTTAGAGGATCAAATGCAATACCTGTGAAAAATCCTACATTGGGCAAACCGGAAGAAACTTCAATATAAGATACCATGAGCACACTAACGCAATAAAATACAATAAGCTTCCAGCTAACGGCCAACACATGCAAGATTATAACCATAATTTTACCAATATCGAACAGGACATGGACATCCTTGAATTAGTAAACAAGGGCCCTTTACTCAACATAATGGAAAATTACTACATACACCTAGACCAATATTTTAACGCTAATTACAATCTTAATTAAATCTCAGAGAAACCCAACATACTTTTCGATTTATTTATCATTTTTATTAGAAACAATAATGCAGCCAACCAGAACTCAATCCTAAGTTTAATTAAAAGTACTTTTCCGAAACAGTTACCCTTTCTCCTGCACCCTTCAGCTCCGCCTTAAACCCCATCCCATTCCAAGCCACCTCCACTCTACCTAACCCGCATGCGCCTGCCCTCCTCCCCACCCATATTTCTCTTCCCGCCACCAGTCGCACACTATCAGCTAAACTACACACACCACAGCGCGAGATAAGTGTCCTTTCACTTTATGGTAATCTTTTCCTCTTTCCGCGTACTTTGCTTTTTACTGGCTTTTCTCAATTTTAATAGGTCCAATTTGGTTTCCGCTATGAACTGAGAATTCCACCAATTAATATCTCCACGCGCAGTGTCTACTTTCTTCTTAACAAGAATTCAAAATAGCTTCACATTCTGCACAACTCCAACAATCAACAATGCAGCCCATCAACACGGCTTGGTTACTTAATACACCAACTGCCAAATTCTCTGCTTAAGCTGATACAGTGTAAAGTCGACTCTGCATCTAGAGAGTATCACATTTTACTACCCAGACATTGTACATGCTTGTATATTTTTATATGTTTCATTTAACATTGTGTTCATTGTTACCAGAACCTACTGAATTTCACAAGTGTATAAATTTTTACAACACAGAGCACCTTATTTGTACTTTTATTCCAGACTTCTTAGTATGTATTATTTACTTGTATTAATTATTACTCACCTGCATCACACGTAATATCTCTCATTTTCATTTGCAACATTTCAACCACACTTCATATTGTAAATTATATATCCATAAGATTTTTACCATTAAAAAACATGTTTTAGGATTTTGCCATACATTGTGTATGTTTTAATATGGCTGATGATGACCCCGAGGAGGGTTTAAACTAGTCCCTTATAATGTAAATATTGTAAATACATCTTAGTATTGAATAGGTGGAAATCTCTACTGTGTTATAATTCAAATGTTATTCTCAGTTCAATATGGATCAACAACAAAAATCCAAATTCACGAATATCTCTGTATCACAGCCGGTACGATAAAAAATATGACATAAATGATCGGAAATTTAATACATATAACTTTAGTTATGTAGTATTTATCGACTGGACCACTAATAAATATTTGAGAATAAAATTTTAGGCCTTCCCGTAAACTACCATTTCTCTCAGCATGAACATTATTTATGGCCTAGATTGTAGCGACTTATTCCCGGACTTTAGATGCCGATTTTCATTAAATTCTCTTCAGCCATTTTCTCATGATGCGTGTACATAGATACACAGAAATGACAGAATATTAAAAATTGCATTTTCTTGTTACTGTGAATACGACCAATACAGAAATACCATTCTTTTAAAATTCTGAGCAATGTACAGATAAGATAGTGAGATGGTGCTTACAGTCACGATAGAGCAACAACTGGAGTAACAATGGTAGTAGAACAAGTACCTGGACAGATTAATACAGACAAAACTGTAAGAAAGAATGGGGAAATGAGTGTGCAGGCGAGACAAGCAGAAACATTTCTGAAAAATGTTAGAAGTCTGGTGTAAAAATGTCTCCCAAAACAGTGAAACATCAAACGTACTATACCCCGATACTGATACATGCTTCAGAAACTTGAAGCAATGAGGGTAAAGAGAATAAGTATGATTCACATTAGTGAGAAGAATAGGAGTAACAAAAATGTACAAGGTAAGAAATGAGAAGGTTAGAGAACTGGCGCAAGTGGAATCATTGCAGGATAAAATGCAGGAATCAATGCTTAGGTGATCTAGACATATGAGGAGAATAGAGAAAAAAGGATATGCTAGAAGACGGCTGAAAGGAAAGGAAGACCATGTGACAAAAAATAGGGGAGGACTGGATCAAAGAGATGACAGAGAAATGCTGGGAAAATGAAGACAATGAAGAGGTTCATTTTCTAAACAGACCTGACTAGTGGCTGAAAGCACCGCAAGATGAAGATATTATGGTTATACAAATAAGTTGACAGGTAAATCTATATGTCCAACATAAAACTGTGCCATTCACAGAAAATACACCAGAAACAAAATCTTTAATGTCTGAACAAAATTTTTGTATTGATCCCCTCACCAACAAAATGCGAATACTTTTTTCTGGTACGTAGAAGTGTATAAATTTCAATGATAGATGAATCTTCAAAATTGTAGTTTCTGTAAAGTACATTCTTGCACACTATAGTTTTCATTTTGAAACTTTTTTGCTAGTTGTTTTTACGTCGCACCGACACAGATAGGTCTTACGGCGACGATGGGACAGGAAATGGCTAGGAGTGGGAAGGAAGCGGCCGTGGCCTTAATTAAGGTACAGCCCCAGCATTTGCCTGGTGTTAAAATGGGAAACCACGGAAAACCATTTTCAGGGCTGCCGACAGTGGGGTTCGAACCTACTATCTCCCGAATACTGGATACTGGCCGCACTTAAGCGACTGCAGCTATCGAGCTCGGTAACATTTTGAAACTAATAGGGCAATTGCTTACCTTTAAAGTTGAGTAAGGAAACAAAAGAAAGTGTACACAACAAACAGTACCTTCAAGTTTCTCTCATAGTTATTCTGATTTTAAAGTTGTGGTAGGGACTGAGGACAGACACACACTTAAACACAAGGCAAAGGTTTAAAATCCCCAGAAGGGTACCAAACACAAAGTCTATATTTATTCTCCACATCACTTTAATACATGTCAACCACATCACCACCAGTTCATTAAGAGGTTTCCAAGTTGGGCCACTTCACTTCTTTAATCTATGATAGTCTTCTCTTCCTTAATGAAGAATTCAACAATCTCTTCATCTACATTATTCTTATCGGACACCAACTCGTCTGTATCAACATCTGGAACAAAGACACACAATAATGAGCTAAGCTTGTAATAATTAATTCTAACTGAAGAACAAGATGTTTAGGCAAGGGGCAGTGCAAACCAAGTTCTCAACAGCTCCCTAAGAAAAGTCAATAACAGAATTGCACTTTCAACCAAAACTTAAAGCAGGCATTCTTAACCCGGTGCTCTTTATAACACACTTTGTGCTCTCAAAATAATAAGAAAAATAAAGTAGCGTATTTCATCGCATAATATTTGCACTTTTTATACCAAAATTTCTGAAAAAATAGTACAGTGCGACCATTATGCAAAGAATGTTTTAATAACAGTATTTCTATTACTGAAAAAATTAATTTATAAGTAAACTGTATTTTATACAAGTTTAAGATGCATGTAATACTCATGTATATACATCAAAATAATAAAAATAGTCAAATCAAAATTCATAGTTTCTTCACAACAGTTCAACAAACGTTTCTCCAATCTGAAAATAAAATTAACTTATCAAGTTAACTGCCATTAATCGGAGTATTAAAGTTAAAATATTACACTAGCAAAAACATATTGCATTGTTGTGAAATACAGACTTCCTGTTAAACAATTTACTCAAAATCTTGTATCACTATTGCTGTTTTTGGTATCTGATGTGCCGTCCTCGCCACTGCTCATAATGGTATCAGATTGGTGTATTTGTCGCTCTGCCACACCGCGTCATCTTTGGATCCGTATAGTGCGTTCGAAATCCCAATCCTTTTGAAGCTCTTGGAGACTAGTTTTGGTGGTATAAGGTCCAAACTTTTCACTGCCCACGAGCACAATAAATCGAAGAATGGACGCCTAATATTTCCAGGAGGCAATTGCTGATTGCCACTGATCATTCACTCGTCATAAAATCTACATGTAAGTGGTCTTAAAATGTTTTTAAATACATGTGTCAGTGGGTGCAAAGTAGATATTAGGCCACCGGGAATGGCTACCTGTCGTGTCTTATTTTCATTGAGAAATCAGGAAGGATAGACCAACAATTGGAGGAGGACAACTACAAGTACTTCATTCAAGAAGTGACCTCAGAAACTATCTAAAACAAGCGGAGTCAGCAGTTTCAGTAGTGCAACAAGCCTTCTATCCCACACAGTTTTAAGCCAGTACAGTATCAGTTTTAAGTCCATCCAACCGGATGGTTGCACTCGTACATGAATTCCACAGGGAAACTATTTTCTTAGGCATTGTTTTCCTCCTGAAAATCACGTAAAGCGGGAACTTTCTTCCAAGCGCACAGCTGTGAGTTTGCGTTTGGGAGAAAGTGGTTTGAACCCCACTGTCGACAAACCTGAAGATGATTTTCCGTGGTTTCCCATTTTCACACCCCAGACGAATGCCGGGGCAGTACCTTAATTAAGGCCCATTCCTAGCCCTCACCTATCCCACTGTTGCCATAAAACCTATCCGTGTTAGTACGATGTAAAGTAACTTTTAAATAAAACTAATAAATTAAAAATGGTTTTCCATGGTTTCCAGTTTTCACACTAGGCAAATGCTGGGGCTGTGCTTTAATTATGACCATGGCCTTTTCCTTCCCACTCCTAGCCCTTCCCTATCCCATCGTCGTTGTAAGACCTATCTGTGTCGGTGCAATGTAAAGCAACCTGTAAAAATAAAAATTTAGGCACTCTGTCGTTAGTTGGTCGCATTGAGGAACATAGGTGTACAGACTCGACCAACCTGATAAATCAGCTATTGCTGATCATGCATTAACACCTGGTCATGATGTCATGTTCCAAGGAGTGGATGTTCTTACCCGTATAAAGCAATATCGCCTTAGAATCATCAGGGAGGCGATTGAAATACGGAAACACCCAGACAATTTACAAGAGCGATACAGGCTACAACCTCAGTAAGTCATGGCTACCTATTATCAGAACCATTAAAAAGTGATGCTTTACTGCTGCCATTCGTTGTCCCAAGCATGGGACATTGTAGAGCACAATTTTAAGTTCTTTGTTGATTTCTCTTAGCAACCATTGATGCGTCGTGTTTCTATTTTCTATTTTCTCCTGATGAAGAAAGCCAAGGTACCTTTTGAAACGCGCGTTGAGTGAGCTTACATATTTTAATAACATGGCCAAAAAACATCATAAAGTAATAATGATCACAAACACTTCTGAAGTAGTCCATTTCAATTCAAACTTTGTTGTACAAACAAGAATAATAGCGTTGCTATCCATCCCTTATAACATTTTAACTAGTAATTCAAGATCCTTAGGATGGATCTGATAAAAGTTCAATGTTTTAGACAACCCCTTTTTAGTTCTGTGTGTACTAAAAGAACCTTGATTTTTCTTACTTGCTCATGCAAGTCCTCCTTAGCACTGAAATGTTTATTCAAAAAGGAGAAATTCCTAGGATTTTCAGAGAGCAGAAGGTGGTAGTGGTGGTGGTGGTATATTATTATTTTAAGAGGAAGTACAACTAGACAACCATCCTCTTAATACTAATCGCAGTGAAAAGAGGGAAGGGGCCCGAGAAATGAAGGTGTCGGCCATAGAAAGACAATAGCCTCAAAGGGCATGAAATTTGAAGACTCCCTAGGCCTCAGAAACCCAATACAGTTGGGGTCAGAAAAGAACAAGAGCTGACGAAGGGGTCGGATAAGATCGGTTACAGAAAGGAACCTGGCACAAGTGGAAGCAATGCCAGGACTCAGCTAAGGCCCCCGTGGTCACCAACTCATGCTCCCAAGTTAAGAGCCCCTAGGGCTCCTTTTAGTCTCCTCTTACGTCAGGCAGGGGATACCGTGGATGTATTCTACCGCCTCCACAAGCAGAAGATACCAAAAGGTTCCAAATATTGAAGTGTTTCAAAGGTATGGCTATTACTAGGACAAACTATCAGTGCAAGAAAGCATTCTCATTCATGAAATAGTTAAAGAAAGCATTATCACAATTAACCGATTCACATCTGCAGGATAGCTTACATGTAGTTACAAGCAACTTCTTCCACGATATCACTTAAATTATGAGTAACAGTCAAGTTCAAGGATATCGTCCACATAGTTAGTGTTTTAAAAATTATATATTTACTAGCTGTTGAACCCATTCTCAGTGGGTTAGTTTTTATGCAACTGCAGGGCCAATGCCACCTAACGGAGATGATTGGCAGCTGGGAAAGAGCACATCCTAATTAGCCTTTTCACTCCCAGGTACCTTCCCTGCTTACAATGTCCAATCCCACATTATTTTGTATATTTTAACACTAACTGAAATAAGTTAGTATTAATTTTATATATTTCCAAACATGAAATTAAAATATTGTCTGTTCACATTTTCATCAACATTTCATGACGGTGTGACAAATTTCCATGCAGGGGTGTACACTGTATGAGCAGGTTGGTTTTCTGGTTTCTCCTCCTCCCCATCTCCAGATAAATCACTCCTACTATCACTCTCCACAGAATCATTAACTAAGAAATCATCTTCACTATCCTCGTAATAGTAAGACTCGTCATCATTACCTAAAACATCTAAAATATCATCTTCTGTCAAACATTTTTTACTAGTGGATGCAGTCATCTAGCACGACTAAAGACAGCTGTCAAAAAATAAGGCAACAGACAAAATTAAAGAATTGGTTCTCGTAATGAGCATTGTCAGATGCTGCTGTCTCACACTGAATAAGAGAACCAGACCATAAGACTAAATATGGACTGGGAGAGAGTGCGAAGTCTGAAATAAGAGTTAACTCATGGTTGGGACAGCGAAAGAGAGAGAGTTCCGAGTTACCTCAGCCGTAGGATTGAAAAGGTTAACAAGAGTCCGTGTAAGAACTGGAAAGGAATAAACAAGTGTAAAATCTAGTCTTATATAGAGAGATAGAAACAATAAAAGGAACACACAGGACAAACACAATGGCACAGTCAGGGTAGGAAGAAAGAGCAACAGAAAAAGGACACGAAGATGAACATGAAAAGACAAAAGGACAAGGACAGTATCCACATCCTTATACACTGCCGACTTCAAATAAATAGGGTCTCTGCTCATCAGTCCCAGTTCTTCTACATATATCTCTTCTCAGTCCCTGAAGAGTTAGTTTCTGCAGGAGGGTAGGCTTCAAACTCTGAGGGGCTGTCTCATCTGATATTCAGTCTTAATGTAAGAATTGTAGTGTCCTTGTGCTCCTGTTCATACTGAAAATTTAATTTGTTAGTACTTCTGTTATCATAGTCTGCACAGCAAAAAACGCGAGTCACGAAATATTGGAACTTGTGTTATATAACTTAAAGGTTTTAAATAGAACTGATATTTCCTGGAGATAATTGGAAATTTGAAAAAAAAAAATTAAATAATCACAAATATCTCCATTATTCCATGTATGGTATAAATGCATGCAACATAAAAGATCAGAAATAGTATTTTGCATGGCTTTCAACATGTACAGTATTTTGTTACATTCATATTAACAGAAAAAATATGGGCATTTCCTTTTCTGGTCTCCTTAATATTGTTCTGCCACCATATACTAACCAAACAATACATAGTCTAAAGCACTCTACGGATATCCTTGAACTTAAATACAGAGTTTCAAGAAATTCTGTCGAGCCATTTTCCTGTGATGTTCACACAAGCATTCAGACCAACAGGCAATAACTCAACTAAACCCACATTTGAATTTTGTATCCCTAATTTGAGATAAAGTCATATACAGTAAAACCTCGTTAATTCGAAGTCGTTGGGACTCAAAAATCGGACTTCGAATTACGTGATTTCGAATTAACCGCCAATTCGCAATTCAGAAGTACCAACCCTTGCCACGTTACAAAATATTCTAAGGCCCGTTACTGCATGCATTTAACCTTGATTCACAGTTTATACCTTTCAAATGCCATGAAAAAAGAACTATTTCCAAAATGTATCCAAGAAGGTGCATTTACAGTATTCAAATAATACACTCTGTTATCTCACTGGTAAACATAACCTCACGCAACGAAAGGAAGAAAAAAAGCACGATTCAAAGACGAGGAGAAATCTATGCTCGCTCCCATGTGCAAGTGCTTTATTAATTGGATTACTATACTGTATGCATTTTAGATGCCTTGTATTTACACAGAAAGTAACCGATGCACTTAAAATCGAACTTTCCTATGACTCTATCCTTGTACGATTTCCCACCATGGCACTTCTCTCGTACTTCAGAAATGTAAACACTTGCCGCGTCACGAAGTATTCTAAGATCCACTAATACATGCAATCACCTCGATTCACAGTTTAAACCTTTCAAATGCCATGGAAAAAACTATTTCCAAAATGTATTCAACAAGGTGCATTTACAATGTTCAAATAATGCACTTGGATAAATCACTGACAAACATAACCTCACGCAACGAAAGAAAAAAAATCGCACAATTCAAAGACGAGGATAAATTATGCCGGTTCCCCTGTGCAAATGCATTATTTTTTGGATTTCTTTACTGTTTGCATTTTTATTATAGATGCTTTGTACTGGCATGGAAAGTGCCCGACGCTCTTAAAACATCGTGTCTTATCGAAGTTTCCTATGACGAGGGAATAAAGTATCTGGCTTCCATGTGCATTGCAACGCACTACTATGACCCCCATCCCTCACACTGTACGATTTCCAGGCTGGCAATTTCTCCTTTAAAACAATAAGACCGTTTGGCTCGCATTAAAATAAAGCAATGCAGTTTCACCGGCAGGCATATTTTACCAGTCGGTGGTGGTGCGCAGAGATATCGATGTGGACCTTGACCCTGGGGGCTGACATGCTTCAAATGCTAATCATTTCTTCAGAACATACTAATGCACATGTCCTGTGAATATGAACCTCCTATCTCTAGTCTTTCAAGGTGTTCTGGTTTTTATAAACATGAGTGCATATCATATTACACAAAATTTGCACATCACCGGCAGTACTGTGATGAATATTCTACGTAGCTTATTTCCCATCCAGCATCCTTCCCCCTGTGATGACATTTATGTCTTCTGGTTGATAAGCAATTCTAGTGTAGATGTGCTTAATGTAGGCCTGAATTCTGTCTTATTTTTCCTATCAACACTGAAAACTCCTTCTGTGGGAAATTTATTGCAACTACACTTAATAAAATACTTAAAATACAACATTACCTAAGGTTCTATAGGGAAGTAGAGTAGAGCTCCTTCCTTCACAACGAATTTCACAATATAGCAAAGGTAACAGATGAATGAATAAGTTTAGCTACCAACTAGCAAACACTGAAATGGGGCCAATGACCTTCGATGTTAGGCCCCTTAAAACAACAAGCATCATCATCATCAAGAAACACTGAAATGAGGAGGGTTATAAGCAGTACGCTTGAAATAATTTGAACAATTTTCTTCGTTCCTTTTTTTTCCAACTTTAAATTAAACACACAACCATAACTGTAAACCTACAAAATATTTTATGAAAACAGAACGGGTGGCTGTGTGGTTTGGGTCATGTAGTACCGAGCGAGGTGGTTGTGTGGTTAGGGGGGGCGCAGCTGTGAGCTTGCATTTGGGAGATAATAGCAATGATTCCCATTTGACAGCTCTGAAGGTGGTTTCTGTGGTTTCCTATTTTCACAGCAGGAAAATGTTTGGGCTATACCTAAATAAATTGAAGTAACAGTAGCTTCCTTCCTACTCCTAGCCCTTTCCTATCCCATCGTCGCCATAAGACCTATCTGTGCCGGTAAGACATAAAACAAGTTTTTTAAAGTAGTTCATAAAAGTCAATTAACATCACAATAAATCTACAAAAGTTCACCCATAATTAACAGGTAATACAAATACTACAAGTAAACTGTAAAAAAAGTACCCAGGAAGTGGATGAATCAATTTTATATTATGACAGTTTGTTTGATCTATTTATGATGAATGCCACAGAGCAGCATGCGTCATCTAGTAGAAAATTATTTTATTTTTCAGATGTAACTGCTTCATGACTGCATTTGGATGGGCTTGTATCCTCTGTTCATTTTTGCATGATGCATGAATTATATGAAAATGAAAACCTACAACCTGTTTTCCAGTCATTGACCGGGTCAGGGATGTAGTGAATGAAGCATATAGGCCTACAGGCTATTAGTACGATGGGGTCGCCACTCCCAAAGTGATTTACTAATGGCTGATAGATGCTATGAAATGAAATGAGAATGGAGAGTGTTGCTGGGATGAAAGATGACAGGGAAAACCGGAGTACCCGGAGAAAAACCTGCCCCGCCTCAGCTTTGTCCAGCACAAATCTCACATGGAGTGACCGGGATTTGAACCACGGTATCCAGCGGTGAGAGGCCGACGCGCTGCCGTCTGAGCCACGGAGCTCTGCCTGAATTATGTATGATAATATAATTATTATTTCTGTTTTAGTTATCCTCTGTGTTGTCTATCATAACTTTCCAAAGTGACCAGCAATTGGATACATGAACTTTGCCAGAGAAATCAGAGATGCAATATTATTCAAGAATAAAGGGATTGTAGCAATAAATTTTCATGTGTGAAATCTTCCTCAGTTTAAGAATGAACCACCAATGCACTTAGGTTTCTGCTTGACAGATACAATAAGATCTAAATCTATACTTACTATTACGAAGAGCAAGACGTTTAGGTTTCAACTCGTTCCACTTCTCCATTTGCTTGGATCTATATTCAGCAAACTCTTTGAGTAACCTGGCGCGCTTCTCTATCAATTCCTATAACACAAAAAGTAGTGAGCCAGACTGTTAACACTTCACAGGTCAATTTTTCACTTTTTTCTGCATATCCAATTACCTTAGAAGCTTTGGACAAGCGCATTCGATCCTTGCTCTCAAACTGGTTACTGTATTTCTTAAGGTTCTTCTTTATCTGGTTCTGCTGCTCGACAGACAACAGAGTCGGTAACCGTGGACGCCAAGAGAGCGCGCAGAAAGTATCAATGTTGAAACGCTTCAAGATCTTTCCTTGGAATGACCAGAGCCAATAACCTGTGTCCACCTGTACATACAAATGAAAGAAAAATATTAAAAATTAGCTGAAAATTAAACAAAGTGTGCCTTAGTCAGAATTAGCAGGTACAACACATACTATTTTGCCAGTTTTTGTACGACTGAAGATATTCCAAGCAATAGAGCTACAACTAAACTGTGTAACATAATGATAAGGAAAGATCTTCATTGGGGTAATCACATAAATGGGATTGGAAATAAAGGGTACAGATCTAAGCACATTGTTATGAGGGTATTTAGAGGTGGTTGTGGCATTGGTTGTGACATCATATACAAGCATTAACCCGGCTCAAGGGAGAAAGGATCATCTTCCCCATCCTTTACTTCAGTAATTCTTGTCTGGCGCATCCACGTTGTGGGGGTGGGTATCCTCCACATCAGTAGAACGGTGTGAAGGAGACTTAAGTTCAGGCAGGGACCCAGTCTCACGGGATATAACATGAAACCCATGCCCAGGGTTATGGGTGAAGACCTTAACAGCATCTTAGCCAGAGAAGGAGACCTTCGGAATGGCGAAAATGGTGGATGAGGCAACCCATCCCCTCTGGGGAAAATTAGAAGAGGAAACCACTGCCTTGTGGAGAAGAGAGATCTTCAAAGGCTAAGGGAGTAAACCCCGAAAGGAAATCGTCAGATGCGTTAGGCTTAGCAGGTCAGCAGATGAGTAAATTTGTATTTGCTTTCAACTACAACACAAGCCTCGTATGGAAGTTTAAAAGTGGAAATGGAATTGACAAGTCTCTGACTACAGTTACACAGTATGATGGTAATACTGATGTTCGTGCAAGTTTTAGATCAGAGAACAAAACCCGATTTGGAACAATAAATATTTTAACAATGAATGAGAAGGAAAATGAATTGGCCTAATGGAGAGACGGAAACTCGACATCCTGGGATTAAGTGAAGTAAAATGGAAAGGGAAAGGAATGAAGAAACTAAGAAAGGGGTACACCTTGTACTGGATGGGTGTAAAGAGAAAAGAAATGGAGTGGCATTTGTAGTGAATCACAATGTTGAACCAATAGCTGAAGTGAGTATGTAAATGAAAGAATTATAATAATACACATACATGTAAACAAGGAACTACTGCAGATAATACAGGTGTATGCTCCACAGACAGGATGCAGTGTGGTAGAAAAAGAAGACTTCCTCAATGAACTGGAAGCACATATTGCTGGAGATGGGATCATGATAACGTGGGAACTGACAGAATAGGATATGAGAATGTTCTGGGTCCACATGAGTATGGGGATAGAAATGAAGATGGAGAGAAACTGTTGGACTTTTATCAGAAATAACCTGATAATAAAGAACACATGGTTTATGAAGAGGAATAGCCATAAGATCAGCCGATATAGTTGGGATGGACAGTATGGAACACTCATCGATTTTATAACAACAGACTGAGAATGGGGAAGATACGTCATGAATATGAAGATAATCCCCAGTGAAAATATGGAAGGTAATCATTGATTGTGGAATTAAAACAAGTAAAAAATACCTAAAATTGTACTGAAGAAGAAACCAAAGATCAGGATTTGGGAATTGGAGGAAGAGGATAAAGGAATGGCATTCCAAGATTGTATTAAAAGGAAATTGCCTAACACGGAAATACAAAGTGGAGAAGAGTGGGACAATTTAAGACAGACAGAAGCAGCAACTGAGGTATGCGGGAAAACAAAAACAAAGGTTAAGGGAAAGGAGACACGGTGGTGGACAGAATAAAGGAAAGGAACAAGGTGAAGAAAGAAATGGCTGCCTGAATCCTTGCTTCATCGTTTTTCCTCATGGTCCCCCATATGTCAAAACTGGCATGTAACAAGTCAGATAAATTGCTCACACCTGCGCGCCCCTAACCGTACGGCCAACTCACCCGGTATCATGATCTTCAAGAACCACGCTTGCGGAACTCAAATAAATGTTGACGTTGAAAGAATACCTGTGGCAACAAGGAAGCATTGTACCACTGTTCAAAAAAGGAAATAGGAATAAATATGAAAATTATAGAGGTATAACCCTATTATCACTTGGGCTAAAAGTCATGGAGAAAGTCACAGAAAAAAGATTGAGGGATATAACAGAAACACAGTTAGAGGAAGAACAATATGGTTTTAGACCAAATAGATCAACAATAGACATGATATTTACAGTGCGGACGATAATGGAAATCATATTCATATTTTTGGATTTGTAAAAAGCTTATGATACAGTTAAGAGAAAACATGTATGGGAATGCCTACTGAAAAGGAATGTACCAAAATCATTAATTAAAAAGATAATGTTGTATCATGAGAGTAAAAGCAGTGTACAAGTGGGGAGTGGCGACTCTGAAACATTTAAAAAAAAAGCAAGGAAGTGCACTGTTGCCATTACTGTTGGTGGATGAAATCATAAGACGTGTAAAACAGAGTATCAGTTATGATGAAGTGAATGTTTTGGCATTCGTAGGTGATGTGGTGATTTGGGGAAAGAGAGAAAAGGAAGTAGAAAGGAGACTGGACATTTGGAATGAAAATCTGAAGGAGTTTGGAATGGTAATTAGTAAAAAGAAAACTGTAGCCATGCACTATGGAAAAGAGAAAAAGAGAAGTCAAGTGAACATACATGGAGAACGATTAGAGAATGTAGAACAGTTTACATATCTGGGTAGCATTATTAATGGAAGTAATGAAATCAACCCAAAAATTAATAACAGACTAAGTAAAGGTACCACATTTTATCAAGTCAGAGAGCTTTTATGGGATGACAAAGTACTCAAATGAATGAAATTAACATTATATAAACAGTATTTCATACCAACTGTAACATACAGACTAAAAACGCTAGTAACTAATAAGAGACAAGATAGCAAGATCCAAGTAGTAGAAATGAAATTTTTAACAACATTGGTTAAAAAGACAAGAATAGGTAGAATTCAAAATATTAATATCAGAGAAGAGCTAAATATAGAACCGTTAGTACAGAACATACAGAAAGCAAGACTGAGATGGTACGGACATGTAAAAAGAATGGGAAAGGAACGGGTAGCAAGAAGGGAGTAGGAAAGACAAGTTAAGGGAAAGAGACCAGGCGGAAGACCGAGAAGAAGGTGGACGGATCAGATTTGGAACGTCATCAGAGAAGCTGGATTGGATGTGGCAGAAGTAATGGAACAGGAAAAGTGGAAGGACTGAAAGGAGTGGAGGCGGCTTGTTAACCACACCCGGGAGACTGGAGTGGGACATTGATTATTATGATGATGATAAGGATGTAAAGGAGAGGGCATATAGGTCTCAGGTAAGACCCCAACTAGAGTATAGCTCCAGTGTATGGGACCCTCACCAGGATTACTTGATTCAAAAACTTTTAAAAATCCAAAGAAAAGTAGCACGATTTGTTCTGGGTGATTTCCGACAAAAGAGTAGCGTTACAAAAATGTTGCAAAATTCGGGCTGGAAAGACTTGGGAGAAAGGAGACGAGCTGCTTGACTAAGTGGTATGTGATATAGATGTCGATTCCCATAGGGAACCTGAAATATTTGTCCCGAATGAGTAAATTTATAATACCAATATAAATGGTCCTTTATTGGACATCACAAATCTTCCAGCTAACTCACTCCTGGTTGCCAACGTTTCGCCCCAGTGTGCTAAGTTGGGCTCATCAGTTGGTAAATAGCACACCCACTAAGACGCAAGACCAGTGCATACCGTGGAGGCCACTGCATAGGCTACTTGGAGCCACTGGCAGTGCTAATGCACTATGAGAAACTTCGTCTCACTACCAAAAATTGATGCCTGCCTGGCTGTCATTCCATCTATACGATGGGTCGGCGAATGAAGCCCCCTCCACCAACTTCTGTCTTTGTACTTTTCTCCTTCAAGGTTGTCCCAGTCCCTTCCTCTTTGCTGAATGTCGTTTTTCACCATGCCTCTATATCGCATCCTTGGCCGCCCTCCTGGTCTTAAATATTTTAACTGCAGATCATACATTTTTCTGGGTATGCGATCAGGATCCATCCTTCACATGTGACCATACCATTTGGTCTATGCAGAGTTATGTTATCCTGCATTTTGTCAACGTGAGCTATGCCCCTGATGTTCTCATTACAAATTTTATCTCGTCCTGTTATGCCAACCATCGCTCGGACGAATCTCATTTCAGCTGCCTGAATCCCTGCTTCACATCGTTTTTCCTCATGGTCTAGGTCTCACTCCCATATGTCAAAACTGGCATGTAATAAGTCAGATAAATTGCTCGCTTGCATTTCAATGGTACTTTTGGGTTCCATATTAGGTCTCCGACAACTCTATAGAATGTTCCTCCAGCTTGAATCCTGCTGGTAAGTTCCTCTTCAATGGAAATGGAGCCTGTTGCTGATATCATACAGATGTCATCAGCAAATAGCTACTTGTTGTTGAATCTTATTCATCACAGTAATGAAGAGGTGACAGAACTCCACCTTGTCTGAAACCTGTAGTTATTCTAAAGGGTTCTGGCATTCCTGATGGTGTTTTGACGCGACTACCGATATCGTCATATAAATACTCAATTCGTTTTATTATGTCATGATTGATTCCACTGTTTCTCAGCACTTCCCAGACTGTCCCTGCTCACAGCATCGAAGGACTTTTTGATATCCAGGAAGGCCAAACAAAGGACCTTTTTATGTTCATAACGCTTCTCCATTAGCTGATGCAGTCGAAATATTAGAACAACTGTTGATCTGCCTTTCCTGAATCCGTATTGTTCCTCTGATAACTTTCAATGGTCTTATTTTCCTTTCTAAATCCTTTCATACAGCTTGGGAAGTTAATGTAATTCCTCTGTAATTTGAACATTTCTTCCTGTCACCTTTCTTAAAGAGTGGAATGATACCTTTTTTCCAATCTGCTGGTATCTGCCCATCCTTCCATATCTTGTGAAAGTGTCTATACATCCACTGCTTTCATGCATCACCCACAGACCTGATCATTTCACCACACACTTAATCAATGCGTGGAGATTTTCCTGTATTGACGTACTTCCATGCGTATTCTATATCATTCCATGTCATATTTGTTATAGTGCCTTCCATCATTAACTAATCCATCTAATGGAATTTTTGTGATATAATTCACATTCATCAGCTTATCAAAATAATTCTTCCCTTTTTCTTTGATCTCTCTGTCATCTGTGATGAGATACCCACTATCACTAGTCAGATAATTAGTCTGTTCTTTGTCTCTTTTCCTATTCTTCATCATTCCATACAACATTCTTCTGTTGCCATCTACATCTTCATTTAGTTTATCACTCCATTCATTCAACAATTTTTCTCTTCCTGCTCTGTCCACCTGTTTAGATTCTTTTTTTTGCCAACTTATACAGTTCTTTGTCCTTATCTGCTCAACTTTTGAAATATTTTCCATAGGCATTGTTCTTTTTAAGGACTGTTTCTTGTTTTATCATTCCACCATGGTGTCTCATTCCATTTCCTTTTGCCATTTGTTCTTCCACACCTCGCCTCTGTTGTCTCGACCAATCTTCTCCAACTGTTCCAGTGTCTGTTTTTGGTATTTGCTGCTGGATCTTTTCTTGATATTCTATGGCATTCTCTTTATCCTTCAATTTCCATACCTTTATTTCTTGTCCTGGATGGTTCTTATTTCCTTCAACTTTCTAAACCTGAAACAACCAACAAGGAGCCTATGATCACTGTCAAGAGATGCACTTGGGATCACTTTTACATCCAGCAATATTTCTTGTATATGTTTATCTACCATTTACATAATCAACTATGGACTCCTGTTGCCCATTCCATCCATATTTGGTGATTTTGTGATGTTTCTGTTTGTGATACCAGGTATTACCAGTAACTATGTTATTTCTCAGACAGAAATCTAGGAGTCTGCTTCCCTCATTGTTTTTTGGTTCCCATCCATGTGTGCCCAGATGCTCTCATAACCTTGCCTATCAGACCTACTTGGGCAATGCCAAGATTACCTGCAATTTCACGCAATTTAGTGATTTACAGCATTGTCTCCTCCTGATTCTCTAACCCACTCCAGAACTTTTATGTCCACATTTTCGTATTTCCTTTCTTCACACCGTGGAAGGAATTTGAAGGATGCCATAAAACCTTTCCTCTTGCTCATTATCACTCCTGCTTGTGTGCTGGATGCTTCCTAGTCACGACTACACACAGCCAAGCACAGAAGCTGGAAGGGCATTGAGAAATTTAAGGCAGGGAGGTAGAAGGTTTTACTGTTTAATGAAATGTTGCACTTGGTACCTGGTCACCTGAAAGATTTTTTTGCAATTATTTCTTTCCCCGATTCCCTTTTTTAAATTATTTTTCCCTGTGACAATTGTTGTTAATTAAGTGGGGAAGGTGGGTAAGTGTGGGGTGTGTGTTTCACAGGCGAGTAAACATGACAAATATTACCTTCACTTTCCAAAAGGAGACTGAAGTCACGACGTAACGTCCTGTGGGGTCCCACTCCACGTCACAAGCACTGTAGTGTTCTGAAGAGTTCATGATAGTGAAATCATTGGTATCCACAAAATCCAATGTTCCTCCAATGTTGCGGAGTCCGGCCAATACTATGAATTGTCCCGATGGGGCCCAGAACAGAGAATTACAGGCTTTCTTCTCAAACCGTTCTGCAAAAAAATGAAACATTCTGTATTCTTTCATGATTGGGGTTTTGTCCATGTTTCTTAGTCACATACCGTATAATCCCGAATACCACCCGCACTTTTCCCCCCAAAATATTGGTTCTAAATCTAGGGTGCGGGTCGTATTCAAGCCGTTCATTCGCGTAAATATTTACTACGTTTACATGGAGTATTGAAATAGATTTGAATACGGTCACCATACTCAATATACCACATGTAAACGGGCATTCAGGTCTTATTGTGTTTTAGTTGCGTTCTAGAAAACAAGATCTATTTTTTCTCAGTACTGTTACAGTGGCATGTAAACGCGAAATGTAAGGTAATGAAATATGGTAAATCAAAGTATAGGGTAAATATGCGGTAAAAATGAAAGCTGCTGCTGCGGACGCTCGATCGCCATTTGTTTCACAAGTGTTGCTGGCATGCTGAGCACGCGAATAGCTGATCTCGCGGGATATTGTACTTTGCGAGAGTCGAGACTGTTGGTTACGGAAGTCTACCTCGCTCACATTCTAGTTCTGTATCTGTCCCGTTAAAGTGCTGTCTCGATAGTAAGCGATGGATTCAAAACAGCGTCTGCGGTCATTTACTGTGCACGAGAAACTGAAAGTTGTAAGCGAAGCTGAAATATTCTGAAATCATGCCGTTGGCAGAAAGCACGAAAATGATGAATCGTGTATTCGTGATTGGCAGAAGAAGGAAAAACTTCTAGAAAGTAACGGCGATCGCAGAGCGTTCCGCGGGCAGAGTGCAGTGTTTACGGAAATCAAAGAACGACTCCACAAATTTATGATAGAAAAACATGAGTTAGGACATGGTCTTTCTAGTGAAATGTGTCAATTGAAAGCATACAGATCTCAAAAGAACTCAAAACACAGGGTTTTACTGAAAGTCGCGGATGGATCCAAAACTTTTATCGGAGAAAGGGATTGTGCATTGGGAGATGTACGTCCATTTCACAACGACTCCCTAGGGGTTTATGAAGAAAAATTAACGTCCTTTCAGCGTCACATTATTCATTTGAGGAAGCAAAATGCTGACCAGACACCTGTCTATTTTGAAATGCTGTTGGAAAATACAGTGGATACGAAGGGTTCTAAAAGTGTAACCATCAAAACAGGTGGTAACGAAAAGCAACGATGCACGGTAATGTTGAGCGTATTAGTGGATGGAACCAAACTCCCTCCATATGTGATTCTGAAAAGGAAAACACTTCGAAAGGAAACTTGCCATCCAGTGTTATTGTTAGAACACGTAAGTCCGGCTGGATGGACAGTGCGTTAGTTGACGACTGGGTGAAGTGGGTTTGGCAACGTCGCCCGGGAGCTTTGTTACAAAAACGAAACATGCTTGAATACAAAGCTGCATGCAGCCATGTTCCCATCATGTTAACACTGGCGCAGGAGGAAGTGGGATATTGGGTGCTGTTGACCTAAACAACTCGACTCATGAAGGAGATTTAACAAAAATTTTCTTTGAACAGGCCACAAATCAATCTACCAATGGGAAAGAATTGTATATTGTCTCAGCAATGCGACTAAGAGCATGCGCCAAACAAGTTATATGAATTCATCATCATCAACCTAAGCCATCTCCAGTTTCCCGGGTGTTGTATATAAGCCTCCTCCATCTCATTCTGTCCTTGTACCACTCCTCTTCCACCAACTTGTCCCAATCATGAATTAAGTTAGGAAAAATGCCTTTCAGTGTTCATCCTGATTTTACCACCTGCATCGGTAACAAATAAAAGTAGCCAGTCGTATCTGATTCCAGATGGCCATAATAATTTCAATGAGTCAATCACACATTGCGTTATAATTAAATTGTTAGTAGCCGGCATTCACACACATTAAGAAGATATGGTATTGTCTTTTGTGCCTTATTTAAGGTGCCCAAAATTACAATAGCAGTGGTTTCATCAATAGACAACAACACAAACTGATCAGCTAATTCAATTTGTAAATTTGACAATACATTATTGTAACAATGCCCTACGTAAGTCTTACGCAATGTACTTGCTTCAGGCACATGTTGTCGAGTGTATTTGGCAAGAAAATGTTATGTGGTGTTATTAATTTTATACAAGGGAATATCAGCAGCTAAAAATGCTTGGCACAAGTCGTAAGAAAATTCACTAATCCTACTTCCGAAACACTAATAGTTGTTTTTGAACAGGCTCTTTATTTGCGAGTTTGCTAGCTAAATTCTCCTTATATTTTGCTGTGTTTATGTGTTGAACTATTTGAAATCTTTTCTCACTCCCTATAGTTTTCTCACACGCTCCACAGAACAGTGCCCTATTATCTGTAGGTATTAACTCACCTGAAAACTACTCCTGTAAATTAGTTAATCTACAACTCGAAGTTGCTTTTATTTTCGGCATTTAAAGAACTTTTTAACGGACACTTTATATGCAAAACATAGTTTGGTCACAACCAGTTCACAACACCGTTACACGACTCAATGGACATCCAGAGTTGCCAACACAATTTTCATTTAATAAGCTAGATCATCATCCAATATAAGCTGGAAGAAGCTAAATCAGAACTAGAAAAAAGTTATAAAAATAAGCCAAATATTTATAGCACTGCTCACCGAGTAGAGAATGAAATTGTTCCGTTTTCTCCATTAACAAAGAACTATAACAGCAAACAAAGGCTATTTAATTATGTATACTAAGATAGTAGGCCTACTGACAGGTGGAGGTGATGGTGATTGTCTTAGGAGGAAGTACAACAGGGCAACCATCCTTTATAAAACATTCATGACAGAGAAAAAGTGGAAGGGGTCCAACACTTTGAAAACTGAGGATATCTGCCAAAGAAAGACAAAGGATCACGAAGTGCGTGAAAGACTTCCTAGGCCTCGTAACCTAATACGGTCGGGTCAGAAAAGAACAAGAGTTGACCAAGAGAGGTCGGGTAGGATAGATGAAAGAGAGGAGCCTGGCGCAAGTAAGGAAATTTTGTGAGGCGATCGGACGATAGTAAAACTGAAGTATGAGAAAGATTGTCATAATATTACATCATAAAGGCACACTCCATGCTCCTGCTGGACCGGTGGTGAGTCACCTACCATGATCATAGGTAATTTTGCTGTTACTACCACATCATACAAGGAGAGAGAGAGAGTGTATGCGTGTGTTCGTTGATACTGGGGGGGGGGGGGGGGAGACCACAACGCCACATCACATGAGGCACGTTGAAGGAAACAAGCTAGATTTAGAGGGGAAAAACCTACAGTGGGAATATTGTTATTTTGCCGCTAAACGTTGGATCAAATAAGCTAGATTTAGCAGGAAACAAGCTAAGTTGCTAAGTTGGCAACACTGTGGACAGCCAGTCGACAGCTAAGCACAAAACGTGAGGGTAGATGATGAAACAGGGGATTTACTGCGTGACGTAACTCCTCACCACATGACAAGTTGCGTCATCATGCGCAACATTACTGCCAACATCAACCAGATGAAAAAAGCTGAGTAAAAAATACTGTAAAAACCATTAAACTGATTAAAATATGCCATATAGGCGCTAAAATATTAAAATATGATGCATTTATCAAAATCACGAAAATATGCAGTTATACGCACCATAAAAGCACGTTCCAATAACTGAAAATTCCATAATTCAAGTACATAATGTATAAGCATACATTTTTACCCCTTAAAAAAAACACGCAAATGCATGAACTTCCGAGACCTAGTTATTTTTCTCATTCCAATACTACATGAAAGTGTATATAAAATTTCATTTTTAAAAATTGTAATAGTATCACTCCAGAGGTTTATGTGGCAAACGTTTCAGTTTTCGTATTTAAACAGCGTCACGTAGCTTAACCATATAAGAAAAGTATTTCAAGGGCCAGTTGAGTAATGATAACCTTTTCACTATTAATAAATACCCTTTCCGAAAATTAATCAGACACAAGAAAATATAAACTTATCTCTGAAATCAGTGATGCACTCTGCTGTATTTTGAGATGCATCACATTCTTACTTAATTTCAATACATAGCATTAAGATTATGTGATTGTTTACCTCAGCTTTTATTTCTAACAAGTTAAAACCTACTATTGGTCATGTTATTAATGCATTTATTATACAACATTTCCTCTTTTTTCATTTCAAATTTTGTGTGCACCGGTTGACTGATACTACTAATTGACTTGAACATTGCCTAAAATGTATGTGTGTGCAAGAAAAGGGACCACTTCTCGGTCAACAGTTCACAAAATAATTGTAAAAAACCACTAACGGGAGTAAAATGTCGAATTTTCATTTTTGATACCTATGTATTGCTTAGACCGTCATCAACTCACTGAGTGAATTTAAAAGCCCTCTGACAATAATCACTGCTGAAACATGAGGTTTATTTAATACTAAGGAAAGGGACCACTTTTCGCATTGTAAGCAAGGCTTCACACACTTACTCGCTCGCGCTCATAGCTGCGCGAGCATAAGATGACTTGGATATCTTGTGATAAATAAACCCTAGCTGGGCACTTTTAAAAAGATAACAAGTTTTGTAAACATCCTCTCTGCTCCAAACATTTCCGATACCGATGCAGTCTTTCAGTGTATTTCATACTGTGGAGAAGTGTGGTGTTCTCATTATTCATATAGCTGTGTATTTAAGTTTATTCAAACGTTTTAAAATAGATTAGGTTCTAAAATAAGGAGTAATTATTCTCACTATGTCAGGGCCTAGTGATGCAGCAGATGTTATTGTGAAAGCTTTAAAACAATATACAGACAGCGACTTGCCGCCGGAACTATTGAATGTTATTTCTGATTACTTCAGCGCACTCCTCAAGTTTGAAAGTGAAAATTCTGGTGAGGAAAGTGAACCTTTTAAAATTTCCACAACAGACAAGTTGCAGGAGGATGCTGTTGATGCGGATGTCTACATGATGTTCCCAAAGCTCAAACAGCCTCCGAATATACGGAGGAGGTTAATCTCTGTGATCTCAGTTCAATATGGAAACAACAATGAAGCTTATATCTTTGAACTGTAAATCAATAGAGCGAATTCCTGTATCACTCCCGTCTTGGTATTCCATCTGGCGTACATTTTGCAGTAACATAGTATTTCAGAAACCCAAGACTGATCTTTGTATGACTTGTAGAAGCAATCAAACTGTAATAGGGAAATTGTCAATTATGGATGAGGAGGAAAAAAGAAATCTCATGGAGAAGGCTATACAATATCTTAATCACGTCCAAGCAGAGCAGACTGCTTATAAAAACACCATAGACAATTGTAGACAAGGAATTAGACAACTGGAATCTCCTTTGCCTCTTGGGCCACATAACTGTAACACATACAAAGGCACAATGCATTATAGTTTTGATTTTGCCCAAAAGGTGCACTTACCATACGATCCACAAGAAGCTGGACCCAGTTTCTTTCTTACAGGCTAAAAAGTGGGTCTTTTGGTGCAGCGTATGAACCACTTAACATTGTTTTGTACATTATTCCAGAAGCTTGTATTGCAGGTAAAGGAGTAAATACTGTCTTATCCCTTGTACATCAGTTCTTGGAAAATTTTTGAGTAGGTGAGGAGCATTTAGAATTCCATGCTGATAACAGTGTTGGGCAAAATAAAAACAACTTAATGAGATACCTCATGTGGAGAGTTATGACAGGAAAGAACAGCAGTCGTAAAATTTCATTTTTGCCACTGGGACACACGAAATTTCAACCTGATTTGTATTTTGGTTGTTTCAAGAGAGCATTCCGGAAAAAAAGAAAGTGAAGTTATTGAGGACATAATTAATGTCGCCTGTAAAAGTTGTCAAGTTTCTAGCTCTATTATTCCTGTCGCTTCGGCATAGAATCCGGAAATGTAACAATTCCTATTTATGACTGGCAAAACAAGTTCCGTGCTGGAATGAAAAACATTACACAAATAGCCCAGATAGATCACTCTGTGTATATGAAAGAGCACCCTGGTGTAGTGTTGACAAAGAAATCCATAGTTTCTGACGAAGTACCCTACACCATCCTTCCAGAAGAACCACTGCCTGACTTCAGTGACCTTCCACAAGTCATCAAACCTCAAGGACTTAGCATTGATAGACAGATGTACCTCCATGAAAAAATTAGACCCTTCGTATCAGAAGATAAGAAAGATGTACTATGTCCTGCTGTAGCATCTTTCCCTGCTCCAACAATGCCGCCACAAACCACCTCAAGTGAAAATTTTCCGGAGCCGGCTTCTGTTTGTCCTCCTCTGCTAATAATTACACCATCATTATCTTCTTCAAAAAGTGTAACACCTAAAAAAACAAGTAAGCCTTAGAAGAGAAAACCACCAACTCCAAGAAAATTCTCCCCAATGTATCGACCCACCTGCAGCTACTGTGGAGAGGTAAGACATCAGGACCAAACGGTGAAAGGGCATATAATATGCCCAAAACGCAGGCTTCAGCATGAATAACTGATATCCCCGTCTTATGCTGGCTGTGATTAACGATCATTAAGGTATGTGATAATTTTTGTAAAATGCAGTAGTTTTGCAATTAGTTGTCTTCAGTGACCTTCTGCAAGTCATAAAACCTCAGAGACTTAGCATTGATAGATAGATCTCCACGAAAAATTTAGACCGTAAATAATATCTGTTGGTAATTATTGTGAAAAAAATTTTTATGTCAGAATACCTGTGAATATGAAAATGTAAACGCCAGCGTAACTTCCAAATAGTTTAGTAGTTATTTGTGTCACAAAGTAACCAAATTTCAGCTCTACTGAAAAGTCATGAAATCTTATGCTGTAACATTACATGCTAATTCAAGGCCTTAATTTCTTTCCGAAGCATTCAATTCAATTATATGATATTAGTTACATATTATGGAACACGACAGTACCTTTATCTCAATACATGACATGTAGTCCCTTTCCATATGCACGTACACAAATGTTGAAGACAGACATCATTAGCGCACATAGCCAGAAAATGATATCGACGATGATCAATCAGATTCAGAATAATCACTGGAGTGCATAAATATTGATAACGTAAAAAATAAAGCATGCTTAATCGCTTGTAATTATGGATGTACCAGTTGTAGGATTCTCACTATAACCGACGGATAACACAATTTAATATAGGAATTTTCAAAGGACAGGGAAAAAAAAAAGTTGTTATAACAGAGTACTTCTTAATGAAAAGGTGCCCCTGAAAGGACATATGACAACAACAGAGCTCTAGCCATATGATGTACTCGCTATAGCGGACTTCTACGGTAACAATGCATCTGCACTGATAATAAATCATACAAGTTACTGGTTGAGTATAAAAGTGGGGATGAAATGAAAAATATAAAAATGTATTGTAGAGAGGAATCTTCAAAGAGCATGAAGTATAAACATGGATAGAAATAGAGAATCTTGGAAACACTGCTAAGTTCACATCTATACAAACTGTCTAATAAGAATGGGTCTCTGGTAATCAATCTCAATTTTTATGGATATTTTGATCCTTACTAGCTTCCATCTTTGATATATACTCCATAACAGAGAGAACATCAGCACTTTATCAAACAGGTACATAATCAGATACTTTCCCCTGGGTTTTGTTTCCATTGATAAATTATTAAATTTTATGTTGTGAAATGTAGTATGATGGGGATACGTATGTACAGTCCGTCAGCGATGATGGGGATACCTGAGAAAAATTTGTCATATAATTTAAAACATGCTCCTGCATTTCTAAATATCAATTATTGCTAAAATTGTTCATATTGTAGCCGTACACCATTCAAAATATTGTACACATTGTATAGTCTTTTACCGCCGAGCTGAGTGGCTCAGACGGATGAGGCACTGCCCTTCTGACCTTAACTTGGCAGGTTCGATCCTGGCTCAGTCCAGTGGTATTTGAAGTTGCTCAAATACATCAGCCTCATGTTGGTAGATTTACTTGCACGTAAAAGAACTCCTGCGGGACAAAATTCTGGCACCTCAGTGTCTCCGAAAACCGTAGAAAAGTAGTTAGTGGGACATAGAGCCAATAACGTAAAAATTATAGTCTTTTACCACTTGTACTTATCTTTGTATTTTTGACCCTTCCCTTCTCTTGTTTTTATCTGGCTTTCTTCCGATTCCACACTTCCCACATCAAGACGAAGGTTTGTCAAGATGGCCCTTCAGTGAGTTGTGTTGCTGCCCTCCTGACTAAGCTGGGAAGTAGAAACGAGTAGGTCAACGGCTGAGAAGAAATTAATGTAAAAGAACCGGGTTTGATGAGGAGAGAGAGTCATCCATTTGAAGAAAGATAAGAACACCGAAAGGAACATATAATAGGAAATAAACAATGAAAGGTTAGTGTTGGAAGAGGTAGTTTATGAAGATGAGATTTTACTGTTCTTTTGCAATTTCTTTATATTTCTTCAACTTTCCACAATAATCTGTCATTGTCAGAGAGAAAGAAAGAGGAAAAAGAAAGTAACACCCATATAAGATGAAAAAATGGCAGGTATGAGTGGGAAGAGGAAGCACCAGAAATAGGAGACTAGGACAAACATGAAAACACAGAAGGACAATGAAAATCTCCACGTTTTCATACACTGCCGTCTTCAAATAGATACGCTCTCTCCTAATCAATTCCAGTTCTTCTACATCCATCTCTTCCCAGCCCCTGACAAGCTAGTTTTTACTTCCCAATTCACGAGGGTGGGCATCGACACACACTGAGGGTCATCTTAACAGGTCTTCAGTTTACATGTGGAACAAGTATAGGAATAGAAGAAAGCCAGATATGTACAGGGAAAAGGAAGAAACATAAGACAAAGATAAATACAAGTGGTAAAAGAATACAAATACAGGACAAACACACAAGGAGAAAAGGATCCCAATGGAATAATAATATAAGTATAGGAAAGGAACAATCAAGTGTCAAATCGAGTCAGAGAGAGAGAGAGAGAGAGAGAGAGAGAGAGAGAGAGAGAGAGAGAGAGAGGGGGGGGGGGAAAGATGGCCCCTCAACGAGTGTCGATGTCCACCCTCCAGATGAAGCTGGGAAGCAGAAACGAGCCCGTCGGGGCTGAGAAGAGACGGATGTAGAAGAACTGGGATTGATGGGGAGAGAGTCTGTTTGAAGGTGGCAGGATTGTGTTCATCCTATTATGTGTGTTCCTTTCTTTTTCCCCTCACTCTCGGACTTCATTTGACACTTGTTTATTCCTTTCCTATACTTATATAATCCGCCATTGTGTGTTTCTTTTCATCAATTACATTGTGCATTTGGTTAAATTTGTATAGAATGACTCTCTGCAAAAGTTTCCTATTAATGTGACTGGATGACTTAGGGCCGAATTCATAGACAGCACTTATACAAAAGTGACCCTTATAAGCCTACTTAAGTGTCCCACTTATTGCTGTAAGTGGACCTCCCACACACACTTAAGTGACTTACTTACGTTGCAGCAAGATGGAGGATAATGATTTTGCTGAATATGTTGCATTTCATTCACTTAATGCTTTCCGTGCACACAGTAGAGATCGAAAATCCTGTCGAAATGTAATGTGACCAACAATTTAAAGAAGATTTCGTTTTAGTAAAGTGAGAGTTACGAATATTCTTGTTCGTTTGTGTGAGAGAGTGAACATAACCTCTAGAGGACTCACTATCACACCATTAATGAAGATATTGTTTTGAGATTTTATGCCACCTCTTAATTTTAGGTTGTTATTTTCATTATCATTATCATCACCATCGTCATTACCGGTATTTAGCTTAATTAATTGGAAACGTGTTACTACAAGTTGATAAGTTATCAAGACTGTAGGCCTATGGAATAGTAAAGAAACTATACAGAGTATAAGAAAATATGAACTTGTTGCACTACCACCATTTATTTTAAGGTTGATTTGTGCTTATTTTATCAGGTTAGTCAACCAATCGTTTACTGGATTATATCAGAAGTTTCTGAAATTATGGCATCGCGCATCAAAACATACTATTTACATTTTATTGGGGGAAGTAATCAGGCCTATTACAACAGAACGGCTACGGATATATTTGTCATATCATTAGAAGCGTTGGAAGGCTAGATATTCTACATTTGGATGAATATTTGTATAGGTTCGAGTACCTGGATAACAATAAACATATTATATTAAGAAGAAAATTAGACTCCAGGCATTTTCGTAGTTTGCATTATCCACAACAAGTTTTTCCCATGTCATTCATATTCTGATGAGAAACTGTGTCGTCTGCTTGTTCTATATTATACGTATGTTCTTGCAGGTGCCGTCTCAGCTCGCTGTTTTGTTATCCATTCTGATAACCAAATACAATATAGACGATCCTTTAACCTCAAAAATGTCGCGCGCGGTCGCGCGATGTCCTTCGATAAACAAAACACAATAGATCATCCCACTATTCGATAGCCAGAACTACACGAACCAGGAAGCACGGGCATAATATACAGCATTGCCACATCTCCAGTGAATACTTACTGTATCAATGAGGGTGCTCTTTAAGTGTTGTCTATGAAACGTAAACTCATATAAGTGAATACTTATTATAAGTGATCCCTTATTACTTAAGGGTTCCACTTATGTATAAGTGCTGACTATGAATTCGGCCCTTAGCCACCAACCTTATCAACATGCATCATTCTCAATTTTACGAACACCAATACTGAATGGGCTTGATCTACCCAGTCCAAAACCAGACACTGCAGTGGGGTGTAGCCATACTGAGTACCCCTAATTTGGTAACTAAGAGCAATGGTTTCATACATACTAAGAAGAATGGGTGCTTGTCCAGTCTTGACTCCATAGAAGCTGACATTGGCATTGCTTGCTTCCCCATGGATGATGGCAAACTTTGAACCAATGGGCTCCCAAGCAAAGGCATGGATGGTCTCTTTTATTTCCACACTGTCAACAGGAATCTGCTTCTCTCGCATGTGGAAGATCTCAAAATTATAGTACATTCCCTGGAAAGAAGAGTAGTCAAGGTAAGCTTACATCTAGGTTCATAAAAAAGCTACTTATTGGTATAATGACACACAATTTATCTACAGCACAGCATAAACCCATAAAATGTACAGATTTACTCAGTATAAATATTTTGCTCATGGGAGACATTACTAAAAAATTACTGCAAATTTTAGTCAATAATCTGAAAATCTGGAGCCTTCGCGCCTTAGACGGCAGCACGCCGACCTATCACCGCTGGATACCATGGTTCAAATTCTGGTCAATCTATGTGAGATTTGTGCTGGACAAGGCGGAGGCGGGACAGGTTTTCTCCAGGTACTCTGGTTTTCCCTGTCATCTTTCATTCCAGCAATACTCTCCATTATCATTTCATAGCATCTATTAGTCACTAATAACTCACTTTGGGAGTGGCGAACCCATCGTACTAATAGCCTATATACGATTCATTCATTACATCCCTGACCCGATCAAACACTGGAAAACAGGTTGTAGGTTTTCATTTTCAATCTGAAAATCTATTTCCTAGCTGACCAATGATCTATGAATCAGTAAACTTGCTTCGAGTTAGAATAAAAGAGTCCTCACAGAACAGTGAATTTTGAAAAAATAATTATGTTATTTGTTTTTACGTCCCACTAACTACATTTTTACGGTTTTTGCTACCCCCCTTTCAATTAACCATTCGTAATATGTAGTTGGTATAAATGAAGTACGCTGGCAAGAGCAGGATTTATGTTCAGGTGACTACAGAGTTATCAACACATAATCAGACAGGGGAAATGCAGGAGTTGGTTTAATTATAAGAAAATAGGGCAGCGGGTAAGCTAGTTCAACCAGCATACTGAAAGGTTTAATGTTGTCAAGAGACACCCAAACGAATGCTCACCACAATAGTGCAGGTCTACGTGCCTACTAGTTCAGCGGATGATGCGGAAATCGAAAGAATGTATGAAGAAATAGAAGATTTAATACAATATATAAGAGGTGACGAGAATCCAGTTGTGATGGAAGATTGGAATGCAGTGGTAGGCCAATGAAGAGAAGGTTATACAGTAGGAGAATTCGGATTGGGACAAAGGAATGAATGAGGAAGTCGGCTGGTTGAATTCTGCACCGATCATAGTTTAGTCCTTGCTAATACCTGGTTCAAACACCACAAAGAACAGCTGTATACGTGAACGAGACCTGGAGACACTGGAAGTATCAGACTTCATTATGATTAGACAGAGATTCAGAAACGAGTTGCTGGATTGCAAGACATTCCAAGGAGCAGACGTGGATTCTGAACACAACTTGTTAGTTATGAAATGCCATCTGAAGTTGAAGAACTTGAAGAAAGAGAAATGCAAGGAGATGGGTTCTAAACAAGTTGAAAGAAAACAGTTTGAGGGATTGTTTCAAGGAAGATGTTGCACAAGTACTAAATGAAAAGGCTGAAGAAAACAATAGAGGAAGAATGGACAGTCGCAATGAATGAGGTCCCTAGGGCTGCTGAAGAAATGTTAAGAAGAAAGTAAAGATCAACTAACAAGCAATGGATAACTCAGGGGATACTAGACCTAATCGATAAAAGACGAAAATACAAGAATGCATAAAATGAAGGTGGCAGAAAGGAATACAGGTGATTAAAGAATGAAGTGGAGAGAGAGTGCAGGACAGATAAGGAAGAATGGCTGAAGGAGAAGTGCAAGGATGGCGAAGATTGTATGGTCCTAGGAAAGGTAGATGATGCATACAGGAAAATCAAGGAAACCTTCAGAGAAAGGAAAACTCTGTGTATGAATATTAAGAGCTCAGACAGAAAACTACTTCTAGAAAAAAGACAAGGCAGAAAGATGGCAGGAACATATCCAACAGTTACATCAAAGTTAAGACGCAGATGATATGGTTCTGAAGCTGTTGATGCTGATGAAATGAGAGACCCAATTTTAGGGTCAGAATTCGACAGAGCTTTGAGAGGCCTAAATAGGAACAAGGCACCTGGAATTGATGACATTCCCTCTGAATTACTGACAGTCTTAGGAGAAACCAGCATGGCGAGGTTATTCCACTTAGTGTGTTAAGATGTATGAATGTTATTTGCTTTACGTCCCACTACTTTTTTATGGTTATCAGAGACGCCAAGGTGCCAAAATTCAGTCTCGTAAGAGTTCTTTTACATGCCCGTAAATCTACCGACACGAGCCTGATGTATTTGAGCACCTTCAAATACAACCGGACTGAGCCAGGATTGAACCTGCCAAGTTGGGGTCAGAAAGCCAGCGCCTCAACCGTCTGAGCCACTCAGCCCAGCTAAGATGTATGAGACAGGAGAAGTGCCATCTGATTGTTGGCAGGATGTTACAATACATATTCTCAAGAAAGCTGGTGCTGACTAGTGTGAAAACTACCTCTCACACCTGCAAAATTTAAACATGTCCAGTATTATTTACAGAAGAATGGAAAGACTAGTTGAAACTGAGTTGGGAGATCAATTTGGCTTCTGAAGAAATATAGGAACATGTGAAGTAATGCTGACTTTACATCTTACAGGATCAAATTAACAAGGACAAAGCCACATACATGGCGTTCATAGATCTAGAAAAGGCATTCGATAATGTTGACTGGACCAAGCTATTTGAGATTCTGAAGCTGATCGGGATCAGATACCGAGAACGAAGAATTATCTACAATCTGCATAGAAATCACTCTGCAGTGATAAGAATCTAGGTCTTTGAGAAAGAAGCAGCAATCCAGAAAAGAGTGAGGCAAGTTTGCAGTTTCCCCCCTCCTTTTCAATGTTTATATAGAACAAGCAGTAAAGGAAATTGAAAAGGAATTTGGGAAGGGAATCACAATCCAAGGGGAGAAAAATCAAAACCCTGAGATTTGCTGCTGATATTGTTATTTTATCTGAGACTGCAAAAGATCTGGAGAAACTGCTGAATGGTACCAGTATGGAGTCTTGGATAAGAAGTAAAAGATGAAAATAAATAAGTCCAAAACAAAAGTAATGGAGAGCAAACGAAGTCAGTTGATGCACGTTATATGATTAGGAAATGAAGTCTTAAAGGAAGTAGATGAATACTGTTACTTGGGTAGTAAATTAACTAACGATGCAGTCGCTTAAATGCGACCAGTATTCAGTAATTGGGAGATAGTGGGTTCGAGTCCCACTGTCGGCAGCCCTGAAGATGGTTTTCCATGGTTTCCCATTGTCACACCAGGCAAATGCCGGGGCTGTACCTTAATTAAGGCCATAGCCGCTTCCTTCCACTTCCTAGGCCTTTCCTATCCCATCGTCGCTAAAAGACCTATCTGTGTCGGTGCGACGTAAAACAAATAGAAAAAATAAAATAAAATTGGCAGAATTAAGGAGGATATAAAATGCAGGCTAGCACAAGCAAGGAAGGTCTTTCTTAAGAAAAGAAATTTGCTTATTTCAAACAAAGATATAGGAATTAGAAAGATGTTTTTGAAGACTTTTGTCTGAAGTGTGGGATGGTATGGATGTGAAACATGGACGATAACTAGCTCAGAAAGAAAGAGAATTGAAGCTTTTGAATTGTGGGATTACAGAAGAATGATAAAGGTGAAATGGATAGATCGAATCAAGAATGAGGAGATACTGAATTGAGCTGGCGAGAGGAAATCGATTTTATTAAATTTGACCAGAAGAAGAGATAGAATGATAGAACACATCTTAACCCTCCAAGTGCTATCGCCTCATAGTGAGACGATTCGTACAATCTATGTAACAACTCATAAAATCGGTATAACAATCGATTTTACAAGTATTCTCGCTGTGAAATGAAATTCTCCATCTGGTAGGCAGTGAAAGTTGTCTTTAGTTGGGGAAGGAAAACAGTAAGAGGCGACGTTGTCAGCTGTCAACTGGTCTTTGTTTACATCTAATCGAACAGTCCAGTTGCTTCAAGCATTTGAAGGTTATTGTCTGCTAGCCAATTTGTGATAATTGTGTGCCTGATTTACTCTATTTTAATTGGTTTATTTTAGTTTAGTAACCCCCAAACCACATGGCACTACAGCCCTTCAAGGGCCTGGGCCTACCGAGTGACCGCTGCTCAGCCCGAAAGCCTGCAGATTATGAGGTGTCGTGTGGTCAGCACGACGAATCCTCTCGGCCATTATTCTTGGCTTTCGAGACCGGGGATTTTAGTTTAGTGACTATTATAATATAAACATGAATGAACTAAGTGGTTCAACTGCAATTAGAGAAGCATTGCAGGAGCTTGGGAGTGATGAAAGCGAAGATGACATTGGTAATGTAGAAGACTTTCCTGAGAATTTATCATTAGACGACTTTTCTTCTGGAAGTAGGGAAGAATATGACCCTAATTTACATACCCATGACTATAGTGATGCGTCAAGTAGTGTGCATCCAAATGTGCTAACCCCACCAAGCACATCTAGACCTAATGACCCACCACAACAGACTCTCTCCGAGTCTTCTCACATGTGACTTTTTTATTTATGATTTTTATTTTCCCCAATGATTGGGAAGAATAAATATGGTCCGGTGGACAAAGATAGGGAAAAGGGTAAAAAAAAAAAGTGCAAAGAATACTGTACATTGCAAGTTATTGACATTTGGCACGTTTTGTTTATCTTGGTATTTAATTTTAGATAATGTAGTGGTTGTGATCAACCTCAGAAATTGGAATATCTTTTGATTACAAATTTGTATTTATTATATATATTTTTTTAATGTGTCTGACTTAAGAATCCTCAGCATTTAAGAGTGAAACGATCACCACTTGGAGGGTTAAAGACACCCAGGGCTTCTTCAGTTGGTTTTTGAGGGAAGTGTAGTAGGTGGTAAGAATGGTAGGGGTAGACCAAGGTGTGAATATGACAAGCAGATTAGAGCAGATGTAGGATGCAGCAGTTATGTAGAAATGAAAAGGTTAGCACAGGATAAGGAGGCATGGAAGGCTACATCAAACCAGTCTATGGATTGCTGACTCAAACAACAACATTTACGTATATACCACATGTTATAAAATGATTTTTATTTTCCCCAATGATTGGGAAGAATAAATATGGCCTGGTGGACAAAGATAGGGAAAAGGGGGGAGAAAAAAAAAAGTGCAAAGAATACCGTACATTGCAAGTTTTTAGAGTCTGCCTGTATAACAACGTCAACAGCCAAATTACTAACAAGAATTCCACTTCGTCAATTTATGTCTTTCAAGGAAGTGAAAAGCAAAGGTGAAAGATTAATAATAATGCTACTTGCTTTACGTCCCACTAACTACTTTTACGGTTTTCGGGGATGCCGAGGTACCGGCATTTTGTCCTGCAGGAGTTCTTTTACGTGCCAGTAAATCTACAGACACGAGGCTGACATATCTGACACCTTCAAATATCACCAGACTGAGCCAAGATCGAACCTGCCAAGTCAGGGTCAGAAGGCCAACGCCTCAACCGTCTGAGCCACTCAACCTGGCAAGGTGAAAGATTACAGGCTTGTCCACTTCCTGTGCTGACTATGAATTCGGCCCTTAGCCACCAACCTTATCAACATGCATCATTCTCAATTTTATGAACACCAATACTGAATGGACTTGATCTACCCAGTCCAAAACCAGACACTGCAGTGGGGTGTAGCCATACTGAGTACCCCTAATTTGGTAACTAAGAGCAACAGTTTCATACATATTAAGAACTTCCTGTGACTACCTTTAGCTAAAATCTAATTCTACTATCATTTTTCACTTCAGCTAAATATTGCTGTAATGCTTTGCTGTGGCAGTTGACTTACATTCCTCTCTTGTCTTTGGCTGGCAGTACTGCACACCTATCAGCACATGGAATAACATTAGTAATGACAGCAAATAAATCTATAGACTTTTAGTGGCAGATTCAGTTTCAAAATATCCATAAATTTTGGTGATGATGTACAAAGCAATATTTCACACCAGAAGAGCGGTGAAGGTCATCAAGTTGAGCAAAGAGGTTCTAAATAACCAAAAACCACAGACTGGACCACAAAGGGCAATAAATGGATGCATTTTGTAAGTTTTATGCTTCATGTCTATCTCTTACATTACATTAACATCTCTAATATTTTTTTAATTTCTTGATTTAGTTACGCGGTTAAGATTCTTGTGTTGCAAGAGATGCAGCAGCGAAGAGTTAAAACAAAAATTTGTTACAGCTTCTTTCCTTGATTTACTTCTGTTAAATATCTTGTATGTTGTTTTGCTGGGTATTTCCTTCTTAAATCTAAATAAACTTTTTTCAGCTTATCGGAGTTTTTTCTGGGGGCCACTGGAGCCATCCAGACTCATTTTGTATTTGGTCAGGGGTTTAGAGCTGGATGCCCTTCTGATGTAACACGATTTTCGAGATAAAAATCTCGACCTACGAATCAACCGGTATTTGAACCTCATCGGACTAAGTAGGAACCCAACAGCTAAGCCACTGAGCTAATTATGTCCCTTTCTTCTTATATTTAAATATTTTGAACTATTGCTCATTAGCATATGATCGCATGTTATTTTTATATGGTCCTAGATGATCTGAATTTATTTGTTTTTTGTAAAAGTGAATAATTGTGGCAATTTAAAACAAAGTTAATTTCAGAATTTGATTAATTGTCCCTATGAATTTAAAGTAATGATAATTTTCTTAGCTTCCAACATGTTAGTGAACATAAATGTAGAGAAATCTTGCTGTAGTCAAATACTGACAGTTGAAGCAGATACAGTGAAAACTCATTAGTGAGTTCCTCACTTATGTCACAAATTTTTGCTATTACCGCTTGGTACGATTTCATTTTACCCAACCCTGAAAATATTGTCATACATTGTGGAAGGAATGTGATTTCTAACTCGGGTCCTGTGCTTCGCTACAGGATTCTCAGAGAGACTGACTTTGAAAGTTAGAAATTCGTTAAAATGAAATATTTTAACACAGAATTAATGGGGAAAAGGGAAGTGGCCTAGGATTAATTTTGCTATTCTGAATATTTCCTTATACTGGCGTTCATTACAGCAACATTTTACTCTATATGAAACACATCCTAGTTACAGCTGAAGTTCCTACTTCAATTTAACAACTACTAGATGCTTAGGTGTGACAACTCTGATGTCATCGTAAGTATCCACAAGGATTCAAAAATATAAAAAAAACAATCATGTTGTTGTTATATGTTCCACTAACTAATTTCACAGTTTCCAAGAAACTGAGAAGCCAGAATTTTGCCCCACAGGAGTACTTTAATGTGCTACCAAATCAAACAACACAAGGCTGATGTATTTAACCACTTTCAAATAACACCGGACTGAGCCGGGATTGAACCTGCCAGCTTGAGCTCGGATGATTTATCTAGGGAAATGTTTGATAAATTTCCAAGTTCTTTGAAAACGTTTAAGAAAAGGGCAGGTAATTGGTTAGGGAATCTGTCACCTGGTTGACAAACCTACATGCAGATCACTGATGACTAAATGAAGGTCAGCGCTCTACCTCCCGAGCCACCCAGCCTGGCAGGGTTTGACACTATCACCGTGTTCATCCTGTGATGGACATTTATGGCAGACATGCACTGTAGCTGCTACTTCACATATCGTGCTTAGCCGTGGAAAACAAGTTTGACCTCCAATGACAAACCCAAGAATGGTACAATGAAATGGCAAATACAGTAAACTACCAATGTAACAACATTTTTGGGGACCTCAGAAATGAAACAAGTCAATTCCTAAGAACTCACCTGTTATATCTGTTGCAGGATCTACATTACTTCAGCATGAATTTACAGAGTAAGAGTATTAGATAGGAAAATTAGGATATACACACACAAAGTACCAGCATACAGTAACTGCAAAAGGTTTCGGTTAATCTTCAGCACATCAAATTTAATGCTGTTCCAGTACAATATGTTCTGGACTTTTATTTTTCGAAAAAGTGTGGTATCTTCTTCTGATCACTACCAGAAACAAAAGAACATTCAACAGTCACCAAACACTGCACATGAATTTAAGACATATTCTGGCACATCACTTCATGACAGAAGGAAATCTAGATGACTACATGCCATGTTTGTTACCTGCATAACAGTCAAACTCTGTGAGACATTTTAAGGCACATCTTCCTCTTCCACCTAATCATCACATAGATGGCTCATTGTATTAAAATAAATAAATATGATTTCCTGGATTAAAGCAACTTATTACTGAAACAATGCTGAGCTTTCTGCCAAATTACACTGACCTTCATCAGGGCATGTGAGGGTCTGCTTCTGACAGTGATCATAGAAAGAACGTGGAAGTCACATCACAGCACAGCGTGATGATACTTAAGTCCAGCTAGTGTGGGGGCCATAGATAGTTCTTTGAAGAATTTCAATGATTACAGTCAGAAGCAGACCTTCACATGCCCTGATGAAGGCCAATAATCCTGAATACCACCCACACTTTTTTCCCTCAAAATATTGGTTCTAAATCTTGGGTGCAGGTTGTATTCAAGCCATTCATTCTCGTAAATACTCACTACATTTACATGGAGTACTGAAATAGATTTGAGTATGGTTACCGTACTCAATATACCACATGTAAAGGGGCATTCAGGTCTTATTGTGTTTTAGTTGTGTTCTAGAAAACAAGATCGATTTTTTCTCAATACGATTACAGTGGATTGTAAAAGCGAAATGTAAGGTAATGAAATACGGTATATCAAAGAATATGGGTAAATATGCAGTAAATATGAAAACCTCTGCTGCGGATTCTTGAACGTCATTTGTTTCACAAGTGTTGCTGGCATGCTGGGCTCGCGAATAGCTGATCTCGTGGCATATTGTACTTTGGGAGAGTCGAGACTGTTGGTTACGGAAGTGTACCTCGCCCACATTCGAGTTCCGTATCTGTCCCCTGAAAGTGCTGTCTCGATAGTAAGCGATGGATTCCAAACGGCGTCTGTGGTCATTTACTGTGCATGAGAAACTTAAAGTTGTAAGCGAAGCTGAAATATATGGAAATTGTGCAGTTGGCAGAAAGTACGATGTTGACGAATCGTGCATTCGTGATTGGAGGAAGAAGGAAAAATTTCTAAAAAGTAACGGCGATCGCAGTGTGTTCCGCAGGCAGAGTGCAGTGTTTCCGGAAATTGAACAAGGACTCCACAAATTTGTGATAGAAAAACATGAGTTAGGATATGGTGTTTCAACTGAAAACACTAAGAGATCTCAAAAGAACTCAAAATACAGGGTTTTACTGAAAGCCGCGGATGGATCCAAAACTTTTATTGGAGACGTTCGTCCATTTCACAACGTCTCCCTGGGGTATATGAAGAAATATCAACGGCCTTTCAGCGTCACATTATTCATTTGAGGAAGCAAAATACTTATTTACTGTCGCAAATTGGGAATGCTGACCAGACACCAGTCTATTTTTAAATGCTGTTGGAAAATACAGTGCAAACGAAGGGTTCTAAAAGTGTAACCATCAGAACAGGTGGTAACGAAAAGCAATGATGCATGGTAATGATGTGTGTATTAGTGGATGGAACCAGACTCCCTCCATATGTGGTTCTGAAAAGGAAAACACTTCCAAACGGAAACTTACCGTCCAGTGTTATTGTTAGAACAGGAGTCCGGTTGGATGGACAATGCCTTAGTTGAGGACTGGGTGAAGTGCGTTTGGCAATGTCACCCGGGAGGTTTGTTACAGAAACGAAACATACTTGTGGTGGACAGTTAATGAGGACATACAACTGACGCCGTATAAGATATGATGAGGAAAGAAAAACTGAACTTGCGATAATTCCCGGAGAACTCACTTCTATTCTACAGCCGTTGGATGTGTGCATGAACCAGTCTTTCAAAACTGCAATGAAACAGTTGTACACTGAATAGATGTCTGATGGTCATTACGAGTTAACACCAACCGGACGAGTGAAGAGGCCTGACGTGGGACTAACATGCAGCTGGATCAAGGCCGCTGGAACTGCGGCTATCACTGTTAATTAGACCTAAATTGTTCTCCCAGTCCGGTAAGAGGTCATCCATGTTCTCAGTGAAGTCTAGTGCTTGTCTTATCTTCTTTTGTGCATTTTCTACTACAGACTTATTTGTCTCTCCTGTCTTCTTAGCCAGTGTTCTCATTTGATTGACGAATGATGTCAATGTCTGTTCAAATTTGGGCTCACAATTACTTCCCGATGACAGGGCAAGTTTGGCTGGGATATAAATAGATTGCAACATGTGTAAATTCAGAAAATATATTGTTGAAGTGTGGTCGTCACAACTTAATGAGCGTAGTATACCAAAGTGCCATTCTAGTGGATCTTGATTAAATTTGGCTGTGAGCACATATTGGAATCCATCATTCCATAAATACTCGGGACACCTGTATTGTGCTCTCAATTGTTACTCTTAGGGATTCAAGATTTTATTAAGGTTTGATACCCTATTGAATCTTTATAAGGAGCCCCTGCAGGCGTAGAAGTATTTAATACATCTATTAGGATGTTTAATTCCCTTGTGAACGGTTCTGTTGGTTCGCTGTCTTCAAATCCCTCTGAGTTTATCTGTCTAAAGAACTTTATGCCATTTGCAACAGAATTACTAAATAACTGAAAAGCAAGTCTCACGTTCATGCACTGAAATGAAGTGGGGTCTATATGTGTAGATGTTAGCTTGTGGCAAACTTTCAAACCTGCAAATTTATGGCAGTTATCCATTTCAAAACTTGCCGATAGAATTTAAAATCCACAACTTCATTACTGTAATAGACTTGCCTTTTGTCGTGAAAATTATTTATGATGAACTTAATTATATGTACAGCATCTGAAAAGGCCCAAAGTCTCCTACTAGAATCAAACATTAGAAATAGAGCACACGACCTTCCCTTCTTTTCCATTTATTCCTAAACATTTCCACACCTTTTTATTAGACTGACTTCCGTCTGAGGTGAAACCTATAATTCTGGCGCCAATTTGCTCCAGTTGAAAGACCACCTGGATTAAAATTCGTGACAAAATATCACCAGGTGTGGAATTTCGGCATGCATACACAGCAACCGGTTGAACCCAGTTATGCAATAGGGGGACAAACATGAACACTAACACATGATTTGAGAGTTTATTTTTCCCTTGTTCTTGGGTGTGTTCTCCTAAATTTACGAATCCATCACCTTTAAATGAGTTGGTGTTAAACTGAACCTCTTCCCTCAGTTTTACTTCGTCATACGGGTGAGGGATAGGCAAGCTGGACCGCACGGTTGTCTTCAAACATTAATTACACTAGTTAAAAATCTAGATACTTTACATTCAATTTTACTGGGGAACTTTAGCATTTTCCCGTGAAAACTTGTCACGTCAGCAAATTTGATCAGCCAAGCTCATCGAAAAATCTAATAAATAAACCAAGCCAAACAACAGTCGATCACAGGTACGTTTTAATTCTCTAAGGTAGTAAAATAAAGCAAAAATTGCCCAACATGATTGCTGAATCTCTTCTTTTTTTTTAAATCTTCCATTGTAATTTGGTCTCTGGTATATTGTTTGTGGTAATTTGCTGGAAATATTGTACCGCGTAAATTAGGCCTATATCCACTTTTAAAGGTTATGTTGAACTCGAGAATATGGATTTGAACTTAAGTATAGAGTCTCAGAAGTTCTCCAATGCATTAAATATTCAATTCTGCCTGTCAATAATCACAAGCAGATTGGACAGAAGAAAAAACTTCAGAAATTTTGGTTTATTCGTGACTTAAAGCTCAGCTGGAAAGCGCGTTCATTGCACAGGCCAGTGCGAGTGGGAAATGATACAAACTTTTTAAATGTTACGCTGTGCAATTAAAATGACTGCTGTTTTTATATGGACATTTTCTGGGAATCACCTTTTCCCATTTTGAAAATTCTGCTTCATTTTTAGGTGGTTTGAAGAAGTGTTTACCTTTCGTAGTTTTGTAGCCAGACTTGAATCCTGGAACGAAGCAAGTAGGAATCTTTTTCCTCGTCAATATTATTGTAAGTTTTATAAACTCAGCACTGTATTTACACTAAATACAAGAATGCCATCACCAAATCACACGCTCTTCACTTTCACTTAATATTAATGCACGACAATTAAGTTTTTGGCCTTCACAGAACAACACTACCGAACACAACCATATTACAACTACAGATACCAACCCTCAGATAGCAACGGTGCTGCCCCTAGCGGACAATCAATCAATCAATCAATACTGATCTGCATTTAGGGCAGTCGCCCAGGTGGCAGATTCCCCATCTGTTGCTTTCCTAGCCTTTTCCGAAATGGTTTCAAAGAAATTGGAAATTTATTGACCATCTCCCTTGGTAAGTTATTCCAATCCCTAACTCCCCTTCCTATAAATGAATATTTGCCCCAGTTTGTCCTCTTGAATTCCAACTTTATCTTCATATTGTGATCTTTCCTACTTTTATAGACGCCATTCAAACCTATTCGTCTACTAATGTCATTCCACGCCATCTCTCCGCTGACAGCTCGGAACATACCACTTAGACGAGCAGCTCTTCTCCTTTCTCTCAATTCTTCCCAACCCAAACATTGCAACATTTTTGTAACACTACTCTTTTGTCGGAAATCACCCAGAACAAATCGAGCTGCTTTTCTTTGGATTTTTTCCAGTTCTTGAATCAGGTAAACCTGGTGAGGGTCCCATACACTGGAACCATACTCTAGTTGGGGTCTTACCAGAGACTTATATGCACTCTCCTTTACATCCTTACTACAACCCCTAAACACCCTCATAACCATGTGCAGAGATCGGTACCCTTTATTTACAATCCCATTTATGTGATTACCCCAGTGAAGATCTTTCCTTATATTAACACCTAAATACTTACAATGATCCCCAAAAGGAACTTTCACCCCATCAACGCAGTAATTAAAACTCTGAGGACTTTTCCTATTTGTGAAACTCACAACCTGACTTTTAGCCCCGTTTATCAACATACCATTGCCTGCTGTCCATCTCACAATATTTTCGAGGTCACGTTGCAGTTGCTCACAATCTTGTAACTTATTTATCACTCTATAGAGAATAACATCATCCGCAAAAAGCCTTACCTCCGATTCCACTCCTTTACTCATATCATTTATATATATAAGAAAACATAAAGGTCCGATAACACTGCCCTGAGGAACTCCCCTCTCAACTATTACAGGGTCAGACAAAGCTTCACCTACTCTAACTCTCTGAGATCTATTTTCTAGAAATATAGCAACCCATTCAGTCACTCTTTTGTCTAGTCCAATTGCACTCATTTTTGCCAGTAGTCTCCCATGATCCACCCTATCAAATGCTTTAGACATGTCAATCGCGATACAGTCCATTTGACCTCCAGAATCCAAGATATCTGCTATATCTTGCTGGAATCCTACAAGTTGAGCTTCAGTGGAATAACCTTTCCTAAAACCGAATTGCCTTCCATCGAACCAGTTATTAATTTCACAAACATGTCTAATATAATCAGAAAGAATGCCTTCCCAAATCTTACATACAATGCATGTCAAACTTACTGGCCTGTAATTTTCAGCTTTATGTCTATCACCCTTTCCTTTATACACAGGGGCTACTATAGCAACTCTCCATTCATCTGGTATAGCTCCTCCGACCAAACAATAATCAAATAAGTACTTCAGATATGGTACTATATCCCAACCCATTGTCTTTAGTATATCCCCAGAAATCTGATCAATTCCAGCCGCTTTTCTAGTTTTCAACTTTTGTATCTTATTGTAAATGTCATTGTTATCATATGTAAATTTTATTACTTCTTTAGCCTTAGTCTCTTCCTCTATCTCGACATTATCCTTGTAACCAACAATCTTTACATACTGCTGACTGAATACTTCTGCCTTTTGAAGATCCTCGCATACACACTCCCCTTGTTCATTAATTATTCCTGGAATGTCCTTCTTGGAACCTGTTTCTGCCTTAAAATACCTATACATACCCTTCCATTTTTCACTAAAATTTGTATGACTGCCAATTATGCTTGCCATCATGTTATCCTTAGCTGCCTTCTTTGCTAGATTCAATTTTCTAGTAAGTTCCTTCAATTTCTCCTTACTTCCACAGCCATTTCTAACTCTATTTCTTTCCAGTCTGCACCTCCTACGTAGTCTCTTTATTTCTCTATTATAATAAGGTGGGTCTTTATCATTCCTTACCACCCTTAAAGGTACAAACCTGTTTTCGCATTCCTCAACAATTTCTTTAAACCCATCCCCGAGTCTGTTTACATTTTTATTTACCGTTTTCCACCGATCATAGTTACTTTTTAGAAACTGCCTCATACCTGCTTTATCAGCCAGATGGTACTGCCTAACAGTCCTACTTTTAAGACCTTCCTTTCTATCACATTTATTTTTAACTACCACAAAAACAGCTTCATGATCACTAATACCATCTATTACTTCAGTTTCCCTAAAGAGCTCATCTGGTTTTATCAGCACCACATCCAAAATATTTTTCCCTCTGGTTGGTTCCATCACTTTCTGAATCAGCTGTCCTTCCCATATTAACTTATTTGCCATTTGTTGGTCATGCTTCTTGTCGTTCGCACTTCCTTCCCAATTGACATCTGGCAAATTCAGATCTCCCGCAACAATCGCATTTCTTTCCATGTCGTTTCCCACATAGCTGACTATCCTATCAAATAATTCCGAAAACGCATCAGTGCTACCCTTTCCCGATCTGTACACACCAAATATATCAAGTTGCCTATTATCTTTAGAAATGAGCCTTACACCTAGAATTTCATGTGTCTCATCTTTAACTTTTTCGTAGCTTACAAATTCTTCTTTCACCAGAATGAAAACTCCCCCTCCCACCTTTCCTATTCTATCTCTACGATACACACTCCAGTGCCGTGAGAAAATTTCTGCATCCATTATATCATTTCTCAGCCATGATTCAACTCCTGTATCAAAGTGACCACAGAGCAGTTGAAGAAACAGGCAGAGAAAAGACTACGAAGGGTACGTCAAAAGCGATTCCATAGACCGCTTCGAGTTGGAGAGTTGGTATTGATCAGAAGGCCTACAGGATCCGATGCCTCAGGCAAGATATATGCAAAATTTTGTAAACTTTTCGTGGGGCCCTATGGAGTTATTGAAAACCTAAATAATAACACTTATAAGGTCAAGAGCATCGACAGCACGAATGTAATCATTCATAATGCTGCTAACTTGAAGCTCTATTATAAAACTGACAGTGTAACAGAAGAAGGAGGTGACAAAGAAGAAGAAGAATAAGAAGAATCAATCAATCAATACTGACGATTCATCACAGTCCCTATACTAGCCAACAGGGAACAACTTAAGAGCTCACACTTTCTCTTCTACTCGTTATGTTTGCACCGAAACATCACAGTCCATGTTGATGTAGTCGGCAAGATCCACAGTTATTGGCACATCCAACCCCGCCCCACCCTCTCTCTCTCTCTCTCTCACACACACACTCTCTCTCTCTCTCTCTCTCTCTCTCACTCTCTCTCTCTTTTCTCCTGTTTCTGCATCATTCAATACTCCACTTCCCATGATGTTATCAGCTGCATAAATCACTCCAGCTTCTATAAAGCAGTTTGCAATTATTTCTTCATAAGAAATTAATCGTAAATAATGATGTACTCAAAAACTGAATAAAATAAACATTTGTTTTGAGAAACACATCATAAACTTCACATGCTGAAGGATATGCATCCTGCTGATCAGAATTGTTATGCAGTTGCTTACCTTACCCTATTTGTAATCGGCTAGTTTCGCCTGTGTTGTCGTCATGAGTGTGTTGTCTGGTATTAGCTGGATAGGAACGTGTTTTGCAAAATACTGGGCGATTAAAACAGAAAGGAATTATATTGTGAAAAAATAAAATACAGGCAAAATGGCTATATTTTTATTTGTTATACTGAAAATCCACAGCCTGTTTCCATTCATTCAACTGGGTCTGGAATGGAATGAAGCCCCCATCTAGCAGCGAGGATAGGAATTGTGCCGGCTGCCGAAGCCTGTCACACTCTTCTGGGGCAATGATTAATGACTGACAGATGAAATTACATTATATTGGAGAGTGTCGCTGGAATGAAGGGTGACAGGGAAAGCCAGAGTATCCAGAGAAAAACCTGCAACACCTCAGCTTTGTCCAGCACAAATCTCACATGGAGCGACCAGGATTTCAACCGTGGAGGCTCATTTGTTATACTGAAAGTTCAAAATTATTTGGAAATTTTTCTAATTCTATATTTCCCCTCCTCAATACAACATTAAATAGGGAAAAGAGGAAGGGACCTACCAATAATTTTGCAATTCTGAACAATTTGTTATATTGGTATTCGTAACAGCAACATTTTACTGTGCAGGCTGAAACTCAAAATCCTGTATTTCAGGCCTCCTCCTTATACAGTGGAACCTCAACTATCCGTTCCTTGAAACTACAATTTCCCAAATTATTCGTTCAAATCATATTGTCCCGCGAATATCTTGATTAAATCATGTAAAAATCCTGCGTTATCCACTCCTCGAAGAAATTATTTCCAGGTTCAACCATCCAAAAAATTCTATCCCGACGCGAAATCCTCGATCTGGCTTTTTTCAAGAAAAAGTACCTCACGAAAGGACGGCTATGAGATACCTGTGGATCTTGATGTTAACGTCCCGTCATTGAGATAATTACGGCAAGTATTGTACTGGCAAAGCGATCGGCGGTGAACTTGCACAAGGGACCACCTTAGCATTGCATTCAGCTCGTAATATTTACGGAATCCTCGGAAATCATAAAGCAGAGTGGCCACAACAATTGGAAGGAGAGAGAGTGTATTTCGACAGCTCTACCTAAAGACGGAACGAGTTTCGGCAAATGTTCGTACTTGTAAAACATCTACATTATGTTCAAGGTTAGACGTTTTCTATTGTATTGTCGAACAGGTGTTGGGCACTTCCCGCAGGGCACTGAATATTGGGCTTTCAGACAGGAATCAAAATTGCTCCTTTGTAAAATGAATGTAGTACTTTAATAATGATCGGATACGATTATGTTCACAAGACCAGAAGAAATGTTGCACCTTACATTGTATAAAGCCATTACTGTTTTGGTCCTAATATAAGACAGGGTTTTTTTTACTGTTTTTTGTTAAAATGTCCATATAAAAACAGCAGTAATTTTAATTGCACAGAGTAACATTTAAAAAGTTTGTATAATTTCCCACTCGCACTGGCCTGTGCAGTGAACGCGCTTTCCAGCTGAGCTTTAAGTCACAAATAAACCAAAATTTCTGAAGTTTTTTCTTCTTTCCAATCTGCTTGTGATTATTGACAGGCAGAATTGAATATTTAATGCATTGGAGAACTTCTCCGACTCTATACTTAGGTTCAAATCCATATTCTCAAGTTCAACATAACCTTTAAAAGTGGATGTAGGCCTAATTTACGCGGTACAATATTTCCAGCAAATTACCACAAACAATATACCAGAGACCAAATTACAATGGAAGATTAAAAAAAAAAGAAGAGATTCAGCAATCATGTTGGGCGATTTTTGCTTTATTTTACTACCTTAGAGAATTAAAACGTACCTGTGATCGACTGTTGTTTGGCTTGGTTTATTTATTAGATTTTTCGATGAGCTTGGCAGATCAAATTTGCTGACATGACAAGTTTTCACGGGAAAATGCTAAAGTTCCCCAGTAAAATTGAATGTAAAGTATCTAGATTTTTAACTAGTGTAATTAATGTTTGAAGACAACCGTGCGGTCCAGCTTGGCTATCCCTCACCTGTAGATGCCATGTTTGATTCCCAGCCACGTCAGGCATTTTTATCTGCATAGGAGGGTTGGTTCTAGGTTCAATCAGCCTACATGATTACCATTAACTGAGGAGCTATCTAACGGTGAGATGGCGATCCCAGTCTAGAGAGCCAGGAATAATGGCAGAGAGGATTCGTCACACTGACCCTGAGGCACCTCGTAATCTGCAGACCTACGGGCTGAGCAGTGGTCACTTGGTAGGCCAAGGACCATTAGGGCTGTAGTTTGGTTTGTTTTAGGAGTGATTATTGTGATGTTCTAATTTTTTCCAGGATTTTTCGTTTTCCCGTATTGTACTTCCCCCCCCGGATCCCTTAAAACATGGAGAATCGAGGTTCCACTGTACTACAATTCCTGTACCAAGTCTGTTCCTCAATGAGTATCAAAGCCCACCCTCCTGATGAAGCTAGGAAGCAGAAACGAGCTTGTTGGGGGCTGAGAAGAGATGGATGTAGAAGAAGTGGGATTGATGAACATGGCAGTGTATAAAGATGTGGACACTGCCCTTGTCTTCTTGTGTTCTCATTTTTGTCCTTTTGTGTTTTCATTTTTGTTCTCAAATCCTCTTTCTGTTGCTTCCTCTCCCGACACCAACCTGCCATTGTACAGGGTCAATTTTAAGGCCTGCTCCGTGTGTCAGGAGAACACGCACGGAAGGCGAAAGCGCAGCCGGGTGACTCATTTGCCGAGATATATTGCCTCATGACCGGCTAAGATGATCTAATGCAGTACGGTAGCGATAACCATTGCTTCACACACAGTAGTAGTTCAGTTCTTCTGTGGCATTGGTAGCGTGTTCAATGTGTTCGCTTTAAAATAGCGTAGGTTTTGAAGGAATACTAATCGTGTGTTTAACGAGTGATGAATACAGTAGAACAGCGTATATTCATTGTGTTGTGCTATGCGAAGCATTCTTCTTATACAGAATGGCGCTTTCGATTCATTTGCAAATTTCCTGGAATCCTCCCTCCCCATAGGAGTACGGTACATAGATTAGTAAAGAAGTTCTGCACCACCGGGTCCATTCTTAACAAGAAATCACGCAGGAGACAAACCGTTTTATCAGAGGAAAAGCTTGACGAAATAGGACCTCTCTTGGAAAGAACTCCAACAAAATCCCTGTCGCGTCTCGCCGTACAAGCTAATGTGTCATCTTCTGCCCACAAAGCAACAAAATTGTTAAAAGCAAAACCGTACAAACCCACCCCTGCCCAATATTTAAGAGGACCTGACAGTTTCACTAGGGTTCGGTATTGTAACAGGTTGCTCCAGTCAGTTCACGATGGCTATGTTGACCCAGAACTTTTATTTTATAGTGATGAAGCATGGCTACACTTAAGTGGCTATGTAAATAGTCAAAACAATCACTACTGGTGTGTAGAAAATCCCCAGCAGCTGCATGTCCGTCCACTTCATGATGTAAAAATAGGAGTTTGGTGCGCAATAAGTGCTCGCAGAATTATAGGGACAATTTTTTTCCGTGAAATAATAAATGCTGATCGATATATAGAGCTCATTCTCAGACCATTCTTTCAAGAGCTGATGGAAGAAGAAAGCAATAATGGTTACTTTATGCAAGATAATGCGACGGCACACACTGCTAATCGGTCTATGGAGGTATTACGGGAAGTTTTCTAAGATTGTGTGGTTAATTATCCCCCTAGATCTCCCAATTTAAATCCCTGTGATTATTACCTGTGGGGGATGCTGAACAGAAAAGTGTATGTGAACAATCCTCACACAAGAGAAGAACTACAAGAGAACATTACACAAGTTATTTCGAACATCACACGAGATGAGATTCGTCGAGTGTCCGCAAACCTGTTAACGATGTGTCAGGCGTGTTTGACAGCTGAGGGACAACATTTTGAACATCAAATGTAATGCCAGGGAGGTTTTAGATCAACAGTTTCACTAGAAATGGATTTCGATAAGTGTGAATTGCCGTAAGTAGTGGGGAGGAATAGCGCGCATTATACCGGATAGCGACCGAGTGTCATTGCGTCAGCCATGCCGTGCTCTGAGTAGTGATGCCGAGCATGCTAAAGAAAAGACCCTGTATCTGTCCTATCACGTGTTCCTATCACTCTCTATATGATTTAAGTCTATAACATCAAAATCACAAGAAATCAGAACAATCCAAAATGTTGGCAAGAAACTGCTACAAGCAACAATTTTAAAATATCTTGGATCTACGATTGCTGATTATGGCCAACATTTCTAAGAAAAAAGTCAACAGTAGCCCAAATATTACCAACTTGTCTTGGCAGTAATAATAATAATAATAATAATAATAATAATAATAATAATAATAATAATAATAATAATCGTACGGTCTCAGCTCCTTTTGTCTCTGCCCCAAGCTGTATTAGCCCACAATCTTACCAACCAGTCCCTGAAGAAATTTTGCATTTAGGTCTCCTGTAACTATAGGGTCTGTCAAAAAAAAAAATGTATACACACTTTAATAAATGGGATCTGCATAGTGTTTTTAGATTGTAAAGTAGTATGGAGTTTTCTCAGCAGATGTAGGTACCCGTATGACTTATGACTAACAAGTAACGTATTTGATAGTGAATCAAAATGGCTGGGACATGCTTGAGGAACAGAAACTTATTTTTAAGTGGTGATTCAAGTATGAAAATGTCACTGTAATTCAACATGAGTGAATGCAAGAGTTTGCAACACAGCCTCTAAAACATCTGACAATTAGCCTACATGACTTGGTGACAAGTTTGAGAAGCATGGTACCATTTGTAATATGCACAAGGGAAGATCTGGAAGACCTCATACAAGTCCTGCTTCTTCAGCTATCGTCTTAGAAAAGTTTGCAATGTCGCCTCAGAAATTTGCTACACAATGTAGTCATGAGACAGGGATTAACAGTGGAAGTATAAGACATATTCTGAAAGCTGCTGAGTGGAAAATGAACATACCAAGATTACTGCATGTACTGTATTACATGAGGGCAATACAGATTGCTGAATGGAGTTTTGAGAATCTGACACTAATGAATTGATACTCATTTCAAATACTTTGAACACTGCATAGAGAAAGACTGGTCTTCAGATTAAGGGCCGGGCCTACCACCTACTGGTAAAGTAGCGCGTAACATGCCCTCCCCGTAAAAGGATGTTTCCGTTCGACCACCCCCAGGTAACGCTATCGGCAGCATAAATCGTAGTTACCCGGCGCGTAATTTATCGGCCACTTCGAGGGCCCGATAAGACTTTACCTGCTGGGCAAGTTTTGAGAGTTGATCATTATTAGCTGTATTTCTGGTGACATACAACTTAAATTAGCGTAGTATACTGAAAAAAGTATGATACTGTAACAGTGGCCGATATTGTATTGCAGGATCTTGAACATTAATGCTTCCCTTGAGTTGCAACGGTCACACCAGCCTCTCGCATCGGTAGCTTAGGGAACACATTATATACGTCAAGCTTTCGTAAAGAAACTTTAAAAGGATATAAAATCAAAATCTATTTGGAAATCATTTCAAATGGGCTTTAATTTTCTACTTTTTCAGTTTTCAGACACGAGGTATAACTTAATGTATGTATCCCAATTATCTCAATCGTTCTCGTAGCGTAATGGCTAACACGCTCACTTCGTAATACGAGGTATACAGGTTCGAGCCTTTGTTATGACGAATCTCTCGTATTTCCATTATTGGCGTTGTGTTAATCTGTATGCCTCTTTTCATATGTTCTTTTGTTAATAATATATTTCATTGAAATATTTAATAACAATATTATGTCTACTAGGAAATTGCTTTACATGTATGCTACTTATAGAAAGTGATGTTATGATTAATAGCACACAGGACTGTCGCCCAGGTGGCAGATTCCCTATTAGTTGTTTACATAGTCTTCTTGTAAATTATTTCGAAGAAATTGGAAACTATTCCATTCCCGAATTCCTCTTCCTATGATTGGATATTTATCCCGATTAGTTCTTTACATTTACAGTATTGTACCTTCCAACTTTATCTTCATAAAGTTAAACATTAGAAGGAAATGCTTTATCAATACAGTAGAACCTCGATAATTCGAAATCGGTTAATTCAAAATCCCGCCTAATTCGAAGAAGCTCTCGTTCCCGGAAACATGAGATACAGTTTTGCATGTTATTTCAATTGTTTAATTCGAAATACGGATAATTCGTAATTCGAAGTACAATGTCGGCCCCATTACCGAAATTCACACTTTTAATTCGAAACTGCCTTTACATTTTAAAACAATAGTACGTTACAGAGTAATTTCAACTCGAAATTTATCCGCTGCGCGTCATAATAGAACGCGCATTCCGAAACGTGGAGGGGTAGCTTTCCGCATTTACACTCACTTCGGTGGGTCTACAGTGCGCTTCATGATTGCTAAGTTGAATGAAATCGGAATTCTTTTGTATTCAACCTTTTAAGGAACGCCGTAATATCACGCAACAGGCAGTGTGCGGGAAAACAGAATCCGCGAACACTGGCGATACCAACAGTTGACGAAAAACGTGGCTCATATAATAAATTCGTACGCACCGAACAATACTTTCATTGCTGGTGAAACTGCATTGCTTTATTTTAATGCGAGCCCAAACGGTCTTATTGTTTTAAAGGAGAAATTGCCAGCCGGGAAATCGTACAAGGGTGAGGGATGGGGGTCATAGTAGTGCACATGGATGCGAGATACTTTATCGCCTCGCCATAGGAGAATTCGATAAGCTACAATGTTTTAAGGGCGTCGGGCACTTTCCATGCCAGTACAAAGCATCTAAAAATGCAAACAGTACAGAAATCCAAAAATAATGCATTTGCACAGGGGAACCGGCATAATTTAACCTCGTCTTTGAATTGTGCGATTTTTTTTCTTTCGTTGTGTGAGGTTATGTTTGTCAGTGATTTATCCAAGTGCATTATTTGAACATTGTAAATGCACCTTGTTGGATACATTTCGGAAATAGTTTTTTCCATGGCATTTGAAAGGTTTAAACTGTGAATCGAGGTGATTGCATGTATTAATGGGTCTTAGATTACTTTGTGACGCTGCAAGTGTTTACATTTCTGAAGTGCGAGAGAAGTGCCATGGCGGGAAATCGTCCGGGGATAGTCATAGGAAAGTTCGATTTTAAGAGCATCGGTTACTTTCTGTGTAAATACAAGGCATCTAAAATTCATACTGTATAGTAATCCAATTAATAAGCACTTGCACATGGGAGCCAGCATAAATTTCTCCTCGTCTTTGAATCGTTTTTTTGCTTTCTTTCGATGCGTGAGGTTATGTTTACCAGTGAGATATCCGAGTGCATTATTTGAATACTGTAATTGCACCTTCTTGGATACATTTAGGATATAGTTCTTTTTTCATGGCATTTGAAAGGTATAAACTGTGAATCAAGGTTAACTGCATGCTATAACGGGTCTTAGAATATTTTGTAACGCGGCAAGGGTTGGTACTTCTGAATTGTGAATTGGCGGTTAATTAACGAGGTTTTACTGTAAATGGAAACATGTGGAACTAACGAGGTCACAGAACTAGTTGCAAATAGAGCATCGTGGAGATACTTAATTCACAGAAGCCTGCAGATAGAATGAATGCTCAAAGGCAATAAGTCCGTAAAGAAGATATGTGTGTATATACGTATATGGAAGCACGTAAAAGAGAGTTAAGAACAATGGCAGGGAACGAAAATACATTTTAAAATGTAAATTAGAAATATGAAGAAAACCTGTGTACCTTCTATTACGGAGCGAGCGACTTGACCAGTCTACTACGAGAATACTTTTAAAAAACGCTGCCTTACATGACAGGTTATAACTGCCGTAAGAAAATGTAATCTTGAGATTTTAATCCCAATTAGGTATTGATATTGAAGATCATAGATTAAAATCACGAAAGCTTGACATAAATCGTTGTCCATAACTATTAAGACTCCCATTATTAGGCTTTTTGGTGATAATCAGCAGGCGCAAGCACAGGGAAATAAGACAATCGAAATGAGTTTCATGCATCTGACGATAGATAGCACCACACTCGAAAGCGAAAAGTCACTGAAAATCAGTCTAGCCAACTTCGTATATCGGTGTCTAGCTCTGGGTAGCTACCTAGCGCTTGCGCGGAGGTCGTTGGATGCAAGCCAAAGTACCAGCCAATTTACACCTCCAGGTAGTTTATCTCCCGGGCAGCTGCCAGCCACTTTACCAGCAGATGGTAGAACCGGCCCTAACTCTTAAGAGTCAAGGAGAGCGACTGCACTCCTGACTCACACTAAAATTGCCGGGTGCACAATCATGAACTTTGTTATTTAGCTTTCCAATCTGGTCGTGAAGCGGGTGGCATTCTTAGCATACCCACTCTAAATAGGCATGGCATTAAGAAGGTTAATACAGAAAAGACTCAGACCCTGCACCAACCTAGCCAAGAGAACAAGTAAGACCCTGTGTGAATATCATTGGAGAAGGTCTTTGGAGTGGGAAATACCTTTGTGACTTAGGTAGTACGCTCTCTTCGAGCGGACATTGACCTGGTAGTCCAACATAGAAATTAATTGTCCAGCAACACTTTTTGCTAGTTGCTTTACATCGCACTGACACAGAGAGGTCTTATGGGGACGATGGGATAGGAAAGGCCTAGGAGTTGGAAAGACGGCCGTGGCCTTAATTAAGGTACAGCCCCAGCATTTGCCTGGTGTGAAAATGGAAACCACGGAAAACCATGTTCAGGGCTGCCGACAATGGGATTCAAACCCACTATCTACCAGATGCAAGCTCACAGCCGCACGCCCCTGACCACACGGACAACTCGCTACCCCTTTTGACAGCTTGAACAGGTGAAGACACTGACAATGATGATATCAATGCTGCAAATACAGTAAAATTCTTGTGTACATGTAAATTGTAATCCCCACCTTGTTGTACGTGTGTGATGCTAGACAACCTATAGACGACACTGAAAAAGGCTGAAACAATATCACCAGCCATGTCTGAAGAGGATACCTGGAATAGCACAGCAAGACAGCCATACATATATCAATGTCATGGATGAGGTCAAGTCCCCAGGTACTGAAGCTACGATTCTCGATCGGTAATTATGCTGGGCGGGCCATGTGCTCTGCATGAAGAACAACTGCCTTCCCAAACAAATATTACTGTATATTCTGAGCTAACATTGGGTTAATGTGGTATCGGAGCTCCATGAAAACTCTTTAAAGATGTGATTAAAGCAAATATCACCAGGTGTAACATTGCTATTAATAACTGGGAGACATCAGCCTAGGACCATACATCTTGGAGGGCGTTCGTACATAACGGTATACTATATTTTGAAGAAAGACAGCGAGAGACCGAAAATGACAAGAAACAACAACAACAAAAAAGGAAGTTCTCAAAAGAAACAGAAGGTTTCCCGTCCACCATCCTAGTTATACCTGTGCTCACTGTGGCAAATTGTTTGCTTCCCACGTTGGGATATGCAGCTATATCAAGACCCATGGCAGCTTGCACATTGGCAATGAGTAGTGTTCAGTGACAAATCACAATTCTGTCTGGATACAAGTAGGTAATGGAAAGGAACAAACAACTGCAACTCAAGTCATATATAGGAGACAGGAACAGTGAAAGGAACACATAACAGAAAGAACACAATGAGGTTAGTGTGGGAAGAGAGAAAAATAGTAAAAAAAAAAACAGAAAAGTACAAGCACAATCTCCACATCTTCACACACTGCTATCTACAAATAGACTGGCTCTATCCTCATCAATCACAGTTCCTGCTCCCCATTGAAATAACCCGACTGCGCAGCGATACGTGTAGGAATTTCTGCGACCATGTGGGTTTCCCTATCTGGTGCAGCTCGACAACCCCAATTTCTAGCAGGATAATGCCCGGTCTCAAACACATGGGTATCTCTGGCCTTCTTTTATGACGTCAACATGTTTCCTTGGCCAGCAAGTTCTCCTCCAGATCTCAAGCCTATCGAGAACGTTTGGAATGAGACTGGATGGAAACTATGGCAGATTTAGAGGGTCAGGTGCACCAGCTGTGGCAGAAACGAATTCAGGAGAACATATGATGTCTGAATGCGTCCATCCCTGACCATATCACTGTCTGTCTACATTCTACGGGTGGTCCAACGCCATAAAAAAAAGTGCTTCCTGCAAGCTCCGAGCCTGTGGCTCAGACGGAATTTCAAAACAAGTAATGTGACTAGTGCTTTACAGCTTGTTAAACACTAGCACGAGTAGGTGAAGTAAGACCCTGGAAGCCTAGCATTATAAGCGCAAGTTCCATCACCTAGTGCGACACAGACAGCAGGGTGAATATGAGAGAATAGACAGCAAACACGCTGTTACTGTCTCTCCCTTCACCATGAACAAGTTTATTTTAGCACTTGCCATTACTTAACACATAATGATAATATACTTCCAACAGGATGAAATATCATATTTTAACCAAGACGTCAGCGAAAATCTCACATTCGTTACAGTACGACACTCGGCGAACAAAAGCCAGCGGCACTGGCTATTTAGGTCTTGGTGTTGCCAAGCCATGTGCAGTGACAACTTTGAATGCCTGGTGATGGAACACTGGCCTGTACAGTTTAGAAAGCTATTGGTCTTGCATGAATAGGGACAGAAGTACAGGGGGGAGTTATTCAAAGTTTGCGATTCTGGCGGGGTTTCACTTGAGAGTTGCCGAGCTCTAATTGTAATACCTACAACACTATAAAATACCTGCAAAAAAACTATTAAACAAAGAATGACATGTTTTATTGTTGAAAGAACACCAGATTCTATGAAATATCACTATTTTTTAATGAATTATTATTATAAATTGTTACGAAATTTAGAAACATTTATGTTTACATTCTGTTTATACCCTTTAATACTCAAGAGTTATAACTTACCTAAGTGAAGTTCTCAGTGGTGGGTCCTCTCACTTCGCTTGTCTAACAAGAAGTGCCTCTTTCTAAATTTATCAATTATCATCAATTTATATTAAGAAAGTATAATTTGATAGAATCTGAAGATGCTTTTTCAAGAACAAATCATGCCATCCTTTATTTAACAGTGTTTTTTACAGGCATGTTATAGTGTTGTAGGCGTTCTTAGTTTAGGAGAGACACGTTTTTCTCTGGGTACTCCAATTTTCCCAATCATATTTAATTCCAGCAACGCTCTCCAGTATCATATTTCACCTGTCAGTCATTAATCAATGCCCCAGAGGAGTGCGACAGGCTTCGGCAGCCAGCACAATTCCCATCTTCGTCACTAGATGGGGGCTTCCTTCATTCCACTCCTGACTTGGTCGAATGACTGTAAACAGGCTGTGGATTTTCAACAGTCCACTAAGCTACCAGAATAGTAAACATGATCCTCCGGTCCTGGATTAATGAAGGTAATACAAACTTCATGAAATACTGTGATATAAGGGCGTGATTTTATTTATCATAAGGTGTGAATTATATTATGATCCGTATTGACAAATATTCACAATTAAGAGAACTCAAGGAATGTCCACCTATTCAATACAAATTAAGATTTGATGTAAGTTATTTATGTAATACGGCCACACTATTATTTCATTAGCTGTTATAAGTAAGAACAAAGAAAGATTATAGTCTAGTTTGTACTTACACTGTATTTGATGTCCTTGTCTTTCTTAGTTATCTTGGTATAGCGGTTGACATTCACACATAGATAATCTCCAGATTTCTGCCAATGCATCTTACAGTCTGCAACGTTGAACAGATTCTTGGACCGGATCTCATTTCGGCTGGAACATGCAATGAGTGATGATAATGATTGTATTTTTAAGTATTACATTGCTTGATGTTTAAAGGGGCCTAACATCTAAGGTCATCGGCCCTTCAGTACAACCAGGCAACCATCCCCAAGCATGCAATGACAAGTGTGACAATAGACTGTCTGAGACTTGCACATACAAGAGAAAAAGAAATAGTACCTTGGAATCTCAAGCAATGTCACACGAGCAGGAACATCTTTATCTTCAGCCATCCAATAGGCCAGGACATTGTCTGATGGTGACCAACTGAAATCCCTTATACCAGCAATCTTAATACTCTTCTTATCCAGTAGACCAAAAGACTACAAGAAAAACAATAGATCATATAAAAGCAATCACATTCACTCATTCAAATGGCTGAATGGTCTACATTAAGGAATGATGATGATGTGTTTATTTGCCTATAACACTCCCTTTTTTCCTATTTTTTAACTACATTAATATGAATTTTGTGAACGGCTTTCATGAAATTATATTCATAGCTTTATTATTATCATCATCATATTTTACGCCCACATTCGAGCACTTAAAACAAACCATATAAATCTAAGACTTCAAAGAATAAAATGGGAATTATTATTATTATTATGATTATTGATACTGTTGCAGCTGCTGTTGTGTATTTGGAATTAAATTTATATTAATCGATTTGACTGAGCAACTGATGAATAGGATTAGTGTACCATATAAGACATAATTGTTACTAATAACCTACTAAAATGTCTGGATTGGCCAAGACGCTGCGTAAATTCAGAGAATTTACCGCAGATACAAGTATTCTAACCCACATTCCAGACTTTGAAGTCACTGAGCTTGATAGCTGCAGTCGCTTAAGTGCGGCCAGTATCCAGTATTCGAGAGATAGTGAGTTAGAACCCCACTGTCGGAAGCCCTGAAGATTGTTTTCTGTGGTTTCCCATTTTCACACCAGGTAAATGCTGGGGCTCCGCCTTGATTAAGGGCACGGCCATTTTCTTTAGATTCCTAGCCTTTTCCTGTCCCATCGTCGCCATAAGACCTATGTCGGTGTGACATAAAGCCAAATAATAAGACTTTTCTTTTTTTTTGCTATTTACTTCACGTCGCACCAACACAGACAGGCCTTACGACAACGATGGGATAGGAAAGGTCTAGGAATGGGAAGGAAGCAGCCGTGGTCTTCAGTAAAGTACAGCCCCAGCAATAATAAGACTTTGAAGTCAGAGTAACCTCCAGTGGGATTTATTACATGTTAAGGCAAAAAGTGGGGAATGTTGTTCAGAATTTGTAGTCTTATATTTTTTTATTATGATTATTATTGTGTCTAAAATTAAGTAGTAAAAATAAGGGTTAATTTTTAAAATGTGTGTGGTCATTTAGAGCAGCTATGGTTAGCTTTTTTTGCGATGTAAATTTTGATAGCTTCTTTTATATTGTGATTTGCTTGTATTATCAATGTGTAAAATTTTTAGATCCGTTTGATATCTGCAAAGTGGTGTGAGTTGCCGTATATGTGATTGCCGAATGCCGAGTATCTGTTTTATCTAAGTGAGGTTTTCTGTTCTTTGTACCTGGTGTAAAAATTTTGTTCTGTCTGACCAATGTGAGTGGCATTAAAAATAATCAAACAAATAGTGGTAAATAACAACCGTCTTCCCAGCACAGTAGACCAGCTATTAGAAAAAAACAGAAAAACATAAACAAACCCCTACCCGCAAATGATACGTATTGTATGCGCACTTTTTAATGATAGATGTTTGTTCTCAGTTGAGGAGTAAGAAGGGAACACTGCCAGTTCTGGTAGTACTGCCAACTGAATGGAAATGAAATCTGAATTGAATCAATAATATGATCGATTTGTATGCATTTTCTAAAACTTTATTATCTAATGCCAACAACTGTGTCACACACACAATATATAATACTATATAACATTTCCCGATGCGAAACGTGTTCCTAGCATGAATTCTATAGTTTGGCTTTGCTGTGTAAACAACAACAGTACGAGTACTTAAAGTGTACGCCAGATGTCGCACAGCGATAAGTAATTGTGTTTCAAAGGTTGCCAATATGAATCTCGAAGATATCCGAAGGCGAACGATTCAGCACTAGTGCGCAGATAATAGTTCTCAATTCCATGAATAAAAATACGTATAAAATAACTAACATATTCAAAAAGGAAGGACTTAAGATAGTATTTAGAACAAAACAACACTTATAATAAATATTAAATGTAAAATAACATTTTTCTGAATCTGGAATTTATTAAGTCAAACACCAAGAACCACACAAAACGTCCTTTTTGATTCACCTCTCATTCATAGTGAGACTGGTCTTTCATATTTTCCTCCTATTTTCAGTAGCAACATTCATTATCTTCCTGATCAATAGGGACTAATTTCTACAAGTTTTTGTAGGTTACAGAAAGAATCTCAACCACCACTACTACTACTACTACTACTACTACTCAATAGTTTGTTAGCTTCACAACTGAACAATATTTCCATGTCAGGGATGCTTGCTCCTGATGGACTTGGCAATAAAGATCTAAATTTGTGAATATCTTCACTGGTGTGCTTGTCTAGAAAAGGCAAGCCAGTCCAACCGATTATCTTTGCATCCTGCATTAGTCTGCTTCCGTTAAGCTCTCCAAAATGTCAAAGTTTTGTCCCTTCCCTTTCTCCTCATCAAGAACATTGTCCTAATTTTTTCGAAGCTGATTTTCATTCCATAATTTTCAATAATTTCACTCAATATATCCCCATATTTTTGTCTCCTTCACAATTTTGCCCATAACCATTACGAAAAACCGTGGTGATAGCACACTTCATTGTCACAGTCCAGCTTCATTCTAAACTCACTCTGTTCTCCCCACGTGTCAGAATGTCAGTGCACTGTTGCAACAATTTTTAAAATTTTTTTTTACAGTGCTTGCACATATTCTACCATTTGATTTTCAAACCCTATCCGATGCATTACTTTCGATACCTTGCCTTGGGTACACTATCGTGAGGAAGGTATTCTTAAAACATTACAGGGTGTCCACCAAATCCAGATTTTGAAATTCCCTGACATTTCCCTGTTTTCCAGACATAAAAACAATTTTTTCCCTGACACACAATGACAAAAAAAATTAAATTATAATAGGTTTCCAGGTATGGCCGTAATATTAAAATACATTTTAAAACCTTAACATGCAAAATATAAATGAGTAATTAATGTACATATTAAATTTCACAACTTGCAAGTTTAATTTAGTCCAATTTAATTCACTTTAAGATTTTAAAAAGTTATTACCATTACTGTTTCAGTGAAGAAATTTCTTCATCTATAGCGAGCAACGACTGTCGAGCTTCTGCCATCACCCTCCGCTTCTTTTCTTCTAATTCTTTCAGCAACAAAGTGGCCTTTCTCTTATTTTTTTGCAAAGAATCTTCTGCTTCCATTTGGACCATCCATTGAAATTTGTAAGAGTTTTTTTAGATTGAGTCCCTGCAGTGCTCGCACAAAACCGTTTAACAAATCTGAGGAGGTAGAGTGACCAAGAAACACGGAATCAAAATAAGAAGTGCATACTTCATTGGTATCAGGATTGAAACTACGAACTACAAGATCCATTTGGCCCATCTGAGAAACTTTATTCAGTGACTCGTCAAAACCAACGGTAAAATGTGTGCACTTATGACACATCTCAAGAACTTGCTTATGAAAATAGGGGGCCAAACCATGAGTGATTGTATATGCAATTTTTGTTCTGTGCAGTTGAACTTTCGAAGCTATTTCAGAGTCTGGAAACATTACTGTGAACAAACGTACACTAGCTTCACTAGAACGTAAAGAATGGTGTTGCATGACCGTATGCATGCACCATATAATCTCAGCTTTGGTTACCTGCTCTCTTGAAAGATAATTCTGTAGACATCTCGTCTCTGGTGAACCTTCTTTAATGGAAGAAGAAGAAGCAGGAGAAACAGCAGCAGTGGAGTCATATGTGATAGAGTTCGTTGTGGTAGCTGTGGCAGGCAGAGGATAATTTGTGTTTGCGGCCAGGGTATTATCTACTGAGTTTATAAGTCATTTTTTACTTCACTATTCGAATGTTCTTTTTTAAAATAACTTGAAAGGGATGATGAGAACTGGCTGAAGTTGACACTACTGGCATGCTTATTTCCTACCATGTGACTTTTTAATGCCTGCCTCCCCATGTTGCTAAGAGAAAATGATGTTTTACATATTATGCAATATGCTGAAAATTTGTCCTGAGGCATGGGTTTCAACCACGTTCTGAAAGTATCATCAAGCAGCCACCTTTCATTAAACGAAGTTTTCCTTGGCTTTGATGAAGACATTGTTAGCTGAGAACAGTAAGTATATTGTAAAAAGAAAAAAATTAAATAGTCCTATACTCCGCACGACTTTCTTGTAAACTGACAGTTCGCAAAACAAGTGAGCACTGCCTTACCTATGCTGCCAGCACTCTATTGCTTCGATAGCAGTTGATGCACTCGTAAAATGTAATACCCTACTATGAAAATCACTAAAAAAACACAAGTGAAAACAAATTCACAAAACTTCCTACCAATATCATACACTAAAACAAGAATAGGTACATTATTATAAAGTGTAAAAATAAATTATTCGCGGCTAATGACCGGCATAAGAAGGAGGTTATGGCTGATCGATACCACGGTGTCAATTTTTGCCGAGTCACATTCTTGCCGCTTGTCTTGCACGAACTATACAGGGGTATGGTACACAGATGAACTATATGGTAACCAACACACGGATGTAAATAAAATTACAACTACATTGAACACTATTAAACCTATATACCACACACGCCGAGTTAGGTAACTTAACCACGTGGTGATGTAGGCAATACAGTTGGCAGACAGGTTTCAAGATTGCGCTCAACCGATATAAATCGATATGAATGGTGGTTTGGGATTGACTGGATCAAGAACGAATACATACAAATATACTTCACAAACTCAAAATCTCCTAACCAACAAACAACCTTCATCTTACAGTGTGATGTCACTTCATTTTAAATCTTGTTCTCTATTCACAAAATTACACGTGATATTACAAGCTACTAGACGTGCCTGAAAACTACCGAACCCCTCTCACGAAAGTTAGGTTAGAAACTCAACATGGCGCGGCCCACGGTGTTACCTACATCAGCGCATTTCATCATAATAATAATAATAATCATGAACACTCAATGAGTATTAAGTTTAAGTGAATTTCGCACTTTCCTGCATTCAGTCAGTGTTTGTTGTCTTGCTTTTATACTTTACGAGGTAGTGACTATGGCACACGTCATTACACACTAAACAAACAGTCATCCGTTGGGTTGTGTAATTTTGTCTATATGCATATTTTGTTGTGGAAGCCATGTATTTAAGAGATTAGAAAAACTGAGAACGCAATATAGGCCTAATTCAACATGCTCGCCATTCCCCAACAACACAGCATATTCAATAGTAAGCAGATCATAACATTGAAAATTCGATCGATCAATTGATCTATCATAGTCGCTACTGCTTGCTATAGCCTATCCATATAGCTACTGATGCTATTGGTTACTTCACGTTCGAGATCACACTTGATTTTTTAAATGTTTGTTCAGTTTTCTTTACAATTTATTCCTGGCATAAAAGACATGCCCTAGATTGTTATAAAAACTGAAAAATGTGCTTCTATTAAAGGATAAATACGGTATGTCAATTTTATATGGCAGAACGAATTTCCAGATTTTTTTCGGAAATCCCTGACATTTCCCGGTTTTCCAGTCATTTTTCGAATTCCCTGACATTTCCCGGTTTCCCCGGTTTTCCATACGGGTGGCCACCCTGCATTATGACCATTAAACTCAGAAATGCTTCTGTACTTTTTAACCCAACTTTTAATGTACAAAAGAAAAATGCATCTTAACCCAATCGCATCATTTGACGACCCTGGCTCGTAAAAGTTATTCGTGGCATATGAATCCAATGACGAGCTCAGCTCGCGGCGATGCACTGATGTATATCAATACATGCATCTGAGGTAATAATTATAATTTCTTGGTTTTCCGTGGTTTCCCCATTTTCACACCAGGCAAATGCTGGGGCTGTACCTTAATTACGGCCACGGCCGCTTCCTTCCCACTCCTAGCCCTTTCCTGTCCCATCGTCGCCGTAAGACCTATCTGTGTCGGTGCGACGTAAAACAACTAGCAAGAAAAAAAAAAAAAATTTGTGTGGCTATTTCTAGCCGAGTACAGCCGTTGTAAGGCAGACCCTCTAATGACGGTGGGCAGCATCTGCCATGTGTAGGTAACTGCGTGTTATTGTGGTGGAGGGCAGTGTTATGTGTGGTGTGTGAGTTGCAGAGATGTTGGGGACAGCACAAACAACCAGCCCCTGGGCCATTGGAATTAACCAATGAAGGTTAAAATCCCCGACCCGGCCGGGAATCGAACCCGGGACCCTCTCAACTGAAGGCCAGTACGCTGACCATTCAGCCAACGAGTCGGACATGCATCTGAGGTGAAGTTTAGACATGTGGCTTCGGTCAGCTCCCGCGCTCCAGGTTATCACACACTTCTGGAACAAGAGATAAAATAATCTTTGTTCATATTATTTTGCTCACGTCAGTTGCAATCATGCTGTCAAGCAGACACGTTGGTGTTGATGAAGATGGAATACGAAAGCTAATAGACAGTGTTTTAGAGAGTGATTATATAGACAGTGATGTTTGTGACGACAAAACAGACCCTAAAGATCTCAGTTCTAGTTCGAATTATGTATGTAGTAGTGCTGATGACACGGAAAGTGATACAAATGACGACTGTGAGCAAGTCTATGACGAGACCACATGACCTCCCAAGAGGCCGTAGTTTTGTATAGGATGGGGATATGTCATTAAAGATCTACGCGCTTTTAACTCCTAAGAGGGTAAGTCCCCTCAGTGTGTTTTTGTGGTGCCGACTTCATCGCGGCCCACATCCTCACAGTGTGTACCGTAATGCGGGATTTTAAACGTGTTTTCTCAGTGAACTGCTACGGTATTTAAATAGTATGGAAATGGGTTAACCAATACTGACCATATTTCATTCAAGGAAGCATCAGTCTATACAATGTTAATGTACAGACATGATATTCTATCAATTAAATGTTTCTGAGAGAGTGATGATCACTGTATTTTCTTACAACAACAAGAGAGCCTTTCATTTCTATGTGCATCACAAGTCAGAACAACTGCTTCAATCACAAATAGTCAGAATTTTTCACAGTTTTCCACATGAGCAGCATAATCTATAAAAATGTGAAGATTATCTTTGTCCAATTTTGTTTCCATATTTTCCTTTCTTTTCAAATGCTCCCTCTCCCACAATGGTATGTCACTTTGCAGGTGATTAGTTAAGCATGGATAACAATATGTCTGAGAAGTTGACATGGAGATTCAACGTTCAAATCCTAGAACACACAGTGGCTATCCTCACTGCACTTGCACTCCTAGGATTACTGACATTTGATCCAAAAAAATGTTGGGAGAGGATCTGAAGTATGTCAACTCAGGACATATAATACCAAATTGCAGACCTGGATATTTCCAAAGACCCTAAAGTAAGAAATTTTCCACAGAAATACACATGTCAGTTGACCAAACGAAGTCACAAATCATAATGTGAATCAACATGACCCTAACTGAACAGTCTCTCCCAAAAAATGTTAAATAACAAAAATGGAATAACATAGGATCAAGTAGCGTGAACACTTCAAAATTTAAAAAAATCTGAATTAGCATACGGTTATCTAAGTCTCACTATCATCCATACCGGTGTTTCATATACACTCAGCATATGCTCTCCAATGCGTGCGAAGTATTTGTCATCATGTGACCAACGGAAGATGGGCCAGACAGCTGGGCCATCTGGGACGAACGTTCGTTTCTCCAAACCAGTTCGGATATCCCACACAATGAGTTTTTTTTGATCTCCAGGATGATCCTCAACATGGGGAGAGTAAGTCACAAGATATCTGCAAATAAGACATCCATCACACTAAAGTATAGAAATTTCTACTAACTTGTATTGAACAAAAAATGTCAAAGATCCTTCTTAAGCTATACACTTAATATCATAAAGATGAAATCAGCATTTTAATTACAATCACAAGAATGGAAAAGCTTTACAATAATTCATGTAACATGCTTCAGACATGCAGAAATGAAATGGTAATAGTTGGTGGCTTATTCTAAGAGGAAACACATCAGGATTATTAGCACCAATGACATAAAGGACTATAATTTCACACCATTCATTCTCCTCTCTTTCCATAAAATACATAGGTTACTATGGTTAATGAACAACACTGAATTAATCCAGCTTGTAAACTGTTAATATGCTATAAATATTATCCTCTAGGTCTGGGATTAAGAGTTGAATTCCAATGCACAGTGCCATTAATCATTTTTAAGTCAGCAATATGCCCATTTATATATACGAAAGAAACGTATGCCAAATCAAGTCCAAGAGAAAGAGATAGGGGAATAAGAAAGGAACACACATAATAGGACGAACGCAATGGCAGGTCAATGTGTGTGTCAATTTTTCAAATCGAGACATTACACACTGATTTCTGCTACTGCTAGTTGTTTTTACGTCGCACCGACACAGATAGGTCTTACGGCGACGATGGGACAGGAAAGGGCTAGGAGTGGGAAGGAAGCGGCCGTGGCCTTAATTAAGCTACAGCCCCAGCATTTGCCTGGTGTGAAAATGGGAAACCACGGAAAACCATTTTCAGGGCTGCCGACAGTGGGGTTCGAACCTACTATCTCCCGAATACTGGATACTGGCCGCACTTAAGCGACTGCAGCTATCGAGCTCGGTACACACTGATTTCATATTTGAACAAATTATAAGTCAATAATAATGTTATTTGTTTTATGTTCCACTAACTACCTTTAACAATTTTCGGAGACGCCGAGGTGCCAGAATTTTGTCCCGCGGGAGTTCTTTTATGTGCCAGTAAATCTAGTGATACGAGGCTGTCGTATTTGAGCACCTTCAAATACCACCGGACTGAGCCAGGAGCAAACCTGCCAAGTTGGGGTCAGAAGGCCAGCGCCTCAACCGTCTGAGCCACTCAGCCCGGCAAATTATAAGTTAAACCAAAGGGCTATCAGGAAGTTTTGAGCCAGGCTACTGAGCCATGCAGAAAAATTACAAGAATTTAGTTAATCCCACTCTATTTACAATGCTTATTAGTGCATAGTGCTAGTAAAATAATGTCTACATTGAATTAATCCAAGGTACTCTGCAATTTTATTTCACTCAGGCACAGATTAACCCTAAAATAACATTTTTCAGCCAACACCGCATTTCTCCGAATCCAAGATGTCTTTTTCTCAGAATTTCATGTGAAAAATTAAGGGTCATCTTGCATTTGCAACCTAACAGTAATGAACAACACTGGCTGCTACCACTGTAACCACGCTGCTTCCCTTCAACCCCCAACACATCAGCACAAAACTCTACAATCAACATTCATGTCTTTATTATAGGCCCTACATTGCTAGCCGTGGCAACCGGTTATACAGTGCCTCTGCGTAACATCACTGGTTCTCACGAAATAGTGAAGAGAGAAAGACATTATATTAGCCTCTACAAAAATGTTCCTCAAATCTGCAGAATGGCATCAATACATGCGAGCCTTTGAATACTTAGAAAGGCCACGGCTACTCAATGGCAGAGTTATAATGCGTCTATTGTACCTGACACTTAGTAAAATTAACAGTTTTATAAACAGCAAGAATATTTTTGTGATGGATCGTCGTATTGTAAAGACACATGGAACAGGTATTCCTGGCAAATTTTCAACGGGTTCTCATGGATATTTTGATGCCAATTTTAAGTGAATGGTTTTTAAACAAGCGGAAATGAAGAATTGTGCAGCCGCATGGAAATACGGCATAACTAAAGCCAATGTTTGGCACTGGCATGAAGACAAAGATAGCTTTAAAAATGCGAACGCCGGGCTGAGTGGCTCAGACGGTTGAGACGCAGGCCTTCTGACCCCAACTTGGCAGGTTCGATCCTGGCTCAGTCTAGTGGTACTTGAAGGTGCTGAAATACGTCCGCCTTGTGTCGGTATTTTTACTGGCATGTAAAAGAACTCCTGCGGGACAAAATTACGGCACCTCGGCGTCTCCGAAAACCGCAAAAGAGCAGTTAGTGGGACGTAAAGCAAATAGCATTATTATTAAAAATGCGAACGAAGAAGTCGAAGCTAAAATTGTGAGGTACGGTATGTGTGAAAAAAAAAAAAGCAAGGGCATAATGGCCATATCACAGCGCACGAAACGTCCACGTCTTTACTAAGCATCGCTAGCCGCTGAAGCATGCCAAAGCTGGTAAGAGAGACGTGCGTCTAGCAGGAGACCGTTACCGTATAATCCCAAATGAATAAGACACACACTCTATATTTTAAAGAAGAAAATTTTAAAAAGAATTTTCACTCAAATTTATTTACAATATTTGCTACAGAACAAGAATGTCATTTCACTATGTATGTTTCACAAATTTAAAATGGTTTTAGACAGTTTTTAAGTGTCCTTGAAATAATATCCAATAAATTATTTAAAACACACACAGAAAAAGTTATCAATCACAGAATGATAGTCAACACTTCATTCATCATCTGAAGTACCAACTTCGGAGCTTTCACTATTACTTTGACCATCACTTTCCCCACACAACGTCGTCTTCGCTGCCATCCATAGCATTAGAAATACTGCACTTCTGAAAACTTTTCCGGACGAGGTCACCAGAGATACGATCCCACGCCGTCTTTACCCACGAATAAAGCAGCTGAACTTCTGGGCGCTTAATACGACCAGCTGGTGCCAGTACACAATTGTCAGCTGCCACCCACTTGGTATACAGCTGTTTCAAGGCTGCTTTGAACGGTTGGTTTACGTAAACATTCTATGGCTGTAATGTATAATCAATAGAATTTTAAGGCTGGTTGAATAAAATAATTTCTGTAAAAAGTTTAAGCAATGGAAAACACAGTGTAGTGTCAATAATATTAAAAATGATATGTACATACCATATGAGAAATAAGGTAATATTCAAGATTTTCGTTGCACAACGTTAAAGAGATCCTAAAATGCTGGATTGCTGCTCTATGTTAAAAAGTTGTTTTTTATAGATATTCATAAAATACTGGCCGTGGGTCACACATAGAAATGCAACTGAATTTGGCTCTCCAAATATGTCTCAGTCCGTTCGAAGTTCAAGTGATCCAAAGCCAAGGTTTCTTCTTAAGATATCAAAATGTTTGAGTTGTGTACAAAATTATACATTCAGTTCACATGAATGTGATGCATGATGTTAGAAAAGGCTCTTCTGTATAAAGAATCTTTCTTTTAAAGAGTTGCTATTGATAGAGGTTTGTAAAACATTGGTGCGCTGCAATATATTACAAGCTGTTTGATAGGTAATCCAAAAACGTAGGCTGCAATTAACGCATAGAAATGCGATTGAAGATGGCTCTTTAAATACGCTGTAGTCTGTTCAAAGATTAACTGAGCCAAATGGAAGGTGTCTTCTCATAATATTAAATTATTTGGGTTGTGTACACAAAACTATACATTCAGTTCATGTGAATGCAATGAATGATGTTTAAAGAATCTTGAATGATGATGACTGTTGCGCATGGAGTCCAAATACATTAGTAAAATCTATAAGGTGGTGGGATTTCGCAGTTCAATGCGGACCGTAGGCTTTTTTATTAGTATAGATGATAGTTAAGAATAAAAAGAGTTATGATAGGGGGAACATAATAAATGACATATGTTGTATGGGAATCACCTCGAGCTGCAACGTGTGGAATTGAAATTGGATAAGAATAAAGGTTGAGGAGAGGAATGTATGAGGTTCTACCAAAGACCTTAGAAGGAGCTGCGGGGAGAAAAAAGAAAAAGAGAGTGGGGTAGGAAAGAAAGGTAATTAAGGAGGGGCCAATGAATGCGTGAATATAGGCGATTGCCTAAGTAAGGTGCTGTGAATAGAACGAAAAATCGGACTCTGACTGCTGGATACAGTGTCTGAAAGTATGAATGAGCATGTCAAATAAAATGTTTGGTTTTTCGGAAATGTCATTTGGATTAAAATAATGGTCTAAATGTAAGAAACAGTTTTCAGTTGTGTTAAGGAGGGGTCCTTTATGCATAATTTTGAGAATTTCCATATCCTGATTAATGTCAGTGAACTTATGATTGTAGTCGTGCATGTGTTGTCCAACTGCTGAAAATTTATTATATTTCAGAGCACTGACATGTTCTAAGTACCGTACATTAAAACTCCTTCCAGTCTGGCCAACATAAGAAAAATTACAGCTGTTGCATTTTATTTATTCTATACTCCTGATTTTGAAAAGTTATTAGTTTTATTAATAGAAGTTACGTAATTTTTTTTTTTTTTGCTATTTGCTTCACGTCGCACCGACACAGATATATCTTATGGCGATGATGGGATAGGAAAGGCCTAGGAATGGGAAGGAAGCGGCCGTGGCCTTAATTAAGGTACAGCCCCGGCATTTGCCTGGTGTGAAAATGGGAAACCACGGAAAACCATCTTCAGGGCTGCCGACAGTGGGGCTCGAACCCACTATCTCTCGATTACTGGATACTGGCCGCACTTAAGCGACTGCAGCTATCGAGCTCGGTAGAAGTTACGTAAGATTGTTGCGTTATTATTATTAGTCTTAAAGAGACATGTCTGTATTTATTAATTATTCTTTCAATGAATATATTATTGTATCCATTAAGTTTTGCAATCATACGAACGTTGTTTAACTCTCTTTTGAGATTCTCTCTGGACATTGGTACAGTAAATGCTTTATAAACCACGCTATTGTACGCCGCTCGTTTCTGGATTTGGGGGTGTGAAGAATCTTGACGAATTGTAGAAGCTGTTTGAGTACCTTTTCTGAAAATTTTGTATTTTAAGGAACCTGAATGTCTAATGATGGTCTAGTCTAAAAAATTTATTTTATGTTCATTTTCAGATTCAAGTGTAAATTTAATGCGTGGGTCGATGTTATTGAGGATAAAAAGAGTGATATCAGCATCTGTTATGATCTCATCTATAATTACTAAAGTGTCATGCAATATGTCTAGCCCAAAAAAGAATATTGTCAAAGTTATTATTGTTATTAATTTCAGTATGTTCTAAAAATCCAAGTAAATTTCTGCTAAGATACCCGAAGTCCGCGATCCCATAGCTAAACCTTCTTACTGATAGATAACATTATCGGAAATAAAATAGTTATTATTCACAACCAATTCTAGGATGGACGTAAAATCTTGTATTTCTAAAATAGAGGCTGTATTTGCTTTAAATTGTTTTTTATGATAGGATATGATTTAGAAGTTGGAATCCTAGGATACATATTTGTAATGTTGAACGACTGAAGGGAATGATTAGGTTGGATGCTAAATTTATTTACTTTCTCTATCAAATCTGTAGTATTTTAAATGGATTTTTTGGATAAAAAATGATAGTTTCTTCTTAAAAACTTTTGAATGAATTGAGAAGTTTTTATAAAGAGGGCTTGGTCTAAAATTGATGATCGGGCGAATGGGGATGTAGGTTTTGTATATTTTAGGAAGGGCTTTAGCAGTGGAAAGGCTTAGGTTCATGATAATTTTGTTTTCTTTTTGTTTTGTTTTTTGTTTTATTGATCTGACAATAAGATTATTATCTGCAATCTTCTTTTTAAGTGCACATACTCCTTTCTGTTCAATGAATGATTATTATTATTATTATGATTAGGGTGGTTACTGTTATAGGTTTGGTTAAGAATGTTATTCAATTTTCGTTTTACTTAAAATCTTGTTTCTTCTTGCTTTTCTATTCGTAATTTACTGATAGCTAGTTCGGATTCGAATATCATGGTAGTAGTGGTTTTAAGTGTACTAAGATTAGGCGAGTTATGTTTAGGACCTTTGGCTAGAATCAAATTTTCTTCCTCATTCAGAGGTACTTTGGATAAATTTACAATTGGTGGATGAAAAATATTGGTTGTGCTGTTGATATTCCTGTTTTTATTAATATGGTTATTGTTAGGTTTAGAGTTCATTATTGTATTTAGTTTTTCCCTAGAGTTTCTTGCTTCTTAGCTAATATAGTGAATAGTCTATTATCAACCTGAGTTTAAAATAAATTCCATTGAGTACTTGAAAGTAAATTTGCAACTATGAGGTGAGTTTCGTACAATCTATGATTTAAATTCTTATCTTATGATTAGCATAAGTAAAAAGCCAATGTTTGGCGTTGGCGTGAAGACAAAGACAATCTAAAAAAAGCTTACTGTACAAGAGAGGCATTCATATGATTTTACAACGCACTGATTTATATTTTTCAGGGAAAAAGTGAGGGTCATCTTGCATTCAGGGTCGTCTTGGATTCGGAGAAATACAGGAGTACCAATACACGCACATTCAGAATTCTGTGCTAAGGCACTAACTAAAAATTCAAAGAATAAAATTAACCTTTTTCTTATGAGACACTGCATCTAAATAAAATGGAATCTGTGTGATTCTTTGAAATAAGCTCCCCCTTAACACAAAATATAAAGAAGTCATGTACTTTGATATAACACTGAGTGAAATTCAAATTATAAAGGCAATATTTACAATAACATCAACATGTTTAAACATGCCCAAAGAAAACTACAATTTTTATTTATCGGGCAGCAGATTAGTGATATTTCAAATGAAATACAAAAATACAAATATAGGCATTCATACCACACAACTGACAAACTTTTTTTTAATGCTATTTGTGCAGAGCGTCGGCCCATGTGGATCTCTTGCCCCTAACTGACATGTTAAAGAGCAATTAATACTTCAAAATGGAAAACAGTGCCTTTTAGAGCTATACTGATCAAACTCTGTGCTCATTTGTGTGTCCCCCTCTTGCTCCAATTAAGGCTCCACAAACATGTGGCACTCCTCTGACTAGAGCATCCAGAGTTAAGAAAAGACTACAGGCCTTATGGGCTGGCTGCCTTCCACTGTTGTCATATTCGCTCACTCACCGCGACCCAGACACTGCTTGTGAAATACAGGGACGACATAAAATTATACATCGCTTGGTACAGCTGTTGCAAGACTATGTAGTAGATATAATAATATAAATGTCCGATTATCTCCAGTCATTAATGAAACTACAGTTATGAAATTTCGTTTTGCCATAACGTTTCTAATGATATCAGCCCATTGACTGTATCAATCGAAATAGAGTTTGAGTTTGAACATGCAGGGATGCAAACTAAATAATAATAACATAAATAATGTGTGTCCAGAACCCGAAATGATTGTCTTGCTTCTTATATCTGAGAAAGTTTCATGATCGTTGTTGCTTTAAGGGAGTGCAGTGTTTAGTTTATTAGCACCCAGAAACATTTCACTATTAAGGCAAATACTGTGTGGTTACAACACAGGAAGGATTGATGACGGCGAGATATCTCTATCTCGGTGATGTATTCTACAGCTCACTTCAGATAAGTTTACTCATTACTGATAACAGATACAAGGGCTTCATCTTTATCACAAAATATGATAACTCAAATATACTTCCGCAACATACAAAACAGAATGCCGAATGAAATATTCGTATGAGTAGGCAAAAACACACAAGCACAGATAGGCAAATACATTAAAATGTAAATATAATTTTAAAATAAATCCATCTACTGTTCTTAACTTATCAGCAATGTAGAGATTTCAAGACAGGTGGAATGTTCATCTTTTCCATTTACACACTGCTTGAGGAATCTTTGCCTGAATCGTCACCAAGATGGACGATAATGGGTTCAATGTCATCCTGAATTTCATCAGCCTTCCACATATCGTCTTCAGTTTTCTTAACATGATTCACATAATTCCTCCAGTTATCAGGTGTAACACGCGCTAAACCTTCCTCAATTTTATTTATCTTTGCATTTCTTTCACTTTGAAGTCCATATTATGTAAGCTCACTAAGTGTTTCAACTGAGCCCATAAAAGTTCAATGGGGTTTAATTCGCAGTGGCAGGGGAGGAGCCGAAATACTGTGTGTCCTCTTTCTAAAGCAAATTCCTATCTTACACATATCGTATGTTCCCTTTACCAAAGCAATAAAGTCCATTAAGTCCTTTTTCAACATCTCATCCTCGTAGTGAATATGATGTTCCCCCATCCATTCTTGCATAGCATATTTCTTCCAGCTTCTTGTCGGTATAGGCCCCTGCTTTCTGCTGTGATAAGAAGCAATATCAATAACAATAACAGAATTTGGAAGCAAGTTTGGGAAAAGCTTTTTCTAATAAGTATGTTTCGTAACACACTCCGTCCATCTCATCGTGTGCGTTAGCAGTATTCGTACTGAATATGATGTTCCCCCATCCATTCTTGCATAGCATATTTCTTCCAGCTTCTTGTCGGTATAGGCTCCTTTCTACTGGGGTAAGAAGCATGATCAATAACAATAATGGAGGTTGGATGCAAATTTGGGAAAAGCTTTTTCTAAAAAGCATGTTTCATAACACACTCCATCCATCTCATCGTGTGTGTCGGCAGTATTTTTCTTACACAAAACGATATATTCAGCGTTAGGCACAAACCTGTTTTCGTTACCGGTACCTGCGTGAACGATAGCAAATCGCGGCCCACGAGCGGTAGGAGTTTTCATCCCAATTGAAAGCCCTGCAAGAAAAGCGTGTCTTGGCATTGTAACTGTTTTATCTTTCCACTCTTTAGCTAGTTATTCCAGTGTTAGCCCAACTTTTGTCTGTATAAACAATGTTCCACCTTTCTTCTCTGTACTTTTGAATTTGTCTGAGGTACTTACAAAAACAATCACTGCAATGAGGGACACACGCAAAACGGGAAACATGCCGCGCAGTATTAAGCTGAGTGAGTTATTACACGTGTTGCCTACTGTACACACTTCCGCTTATACACGCCGAAATTTGGCGCGTGATGCGACCAGCGTGGCCGGCTGTTCCATGTAGTGAACCGCATATACAATATTTAAAAGGATAAACTCAAAGATATCAGAATGATTTTACGTCTTCTTCAGAAATGTATAGGACAACCAATGCTTGTTACATAAGAAAAATTATACATTTTGATAGGAATTCATTATAATTCTTATATATATCTATATATACAAAATAAGAGTTTTGTCTGTACATTGCTCAAAATTTAAAAAGGATGGTATTTCTGTATCGGTCGTGTCCATAGTAGTAAGGAAATGCACTTTTTAATTTTGCGTAATTTCACGCATCACGAGAAAACTGTTCAAGAGATTTTAATGAAACTCGGTACGTAGTGTCCGGGATTAAGTCACTACAATCTAAGCCATAATATATTCTTATTCGCGCTGAGAGAAATGGTAGTTTAGGGGAAGGCTTAAAATTTAATTCTCAAAAATTTATGTTATTAGTGGTCCTATCTTAATGAAAATCGGTATGCAAAGTCGGGAAATAAGTCGCTAATCTAGGCCAGGAATAATCTTATTCATGCTGAAAGAAATGAATTACCAAAGTTATATAGCATTAAATTTCCGATCATTTAATGTCATATACATTTTTACCGCACCGGCTATGATAAAGAGAGATATTCATAAATTTGGATTCATGTTGCTATGTCTATATCAGCGCCAAGTCATGAGAAAATGTGTAAACAGAATTTAATGAATATCGTTATGTAAAGTCGGGGAACAAGGAACTACAGTCTACGCTATAAATAATTTCGTATGATGCTCTAATATCACCGATTCTAAAGAAAACAAATATGCTATTTGTTTTACGTCGCACCGACATAGATAGGTCTTATGGCGACGATGGGACAGGAAAGGGCTAGGAGTGGGAAAGAAGCGGCCGTGGCCTTAATTAAGGTACAGCCCCGGCATTGTCCTGGTGTGAAAGTGGGAAACCACGGAAAACCATCTTCAGGGCTGCCGACAGTGGGGTTCGAACCCACTATCTCCCGAATACTGGATACTGGCCGCACTTAAGCGACTGTAGCTGTCAAGCTCGGTAAAAAACAAATATGAAGGCCTACAATATGGAAAGGTCATAACATTGAACAACAATAACATTACATTGACCACTGTTTGTTGTTATGTGCTTTGTGCCTTTTGTTGCCAGTCACATCCGATAGATGGGATTACTGCTGTACACTGAGTTTTTTTTTAAATTTGCTTTACGTCGCACCGACACAGACAGGTATTATGGCGACGATGGTATAGGAAAGGGCTAGGAGTGGAAAGGTAGCAGCCCTGGCGTTAATTACGGTATAGCCCCAGCATTTGCCTGATGTGAAAATGGGAAACCATGGGAAACCATCTTCAGGGCTGTTGACGGTGGTTTTCGAACCCACTACCGCAAACTCACAGCTGCACGCCCCTAACCATACGACCAACTCGCCTGGTCATACAGAGTATAACAGCCTACCTGAATATTGGCGGGAAGTAGCTGGGGAGTTAGGTAACTTTCTTCTTTAGCATACCATTCCTCATGTTCATAAATTTTCTGATACTACTGGTACATAACAAACTGCTTCATCATAGCATTCGAGCTATTCAATTCCTACCCTGCGGCACTGATTGGAACGAGCCGTGTGTATATTTAACGGAACAATGGCAGAGGAGTGTTCACGGCTGTCTGCGGCCTGGTCATTTCAGCACTGGAACTTTGGACTGTTAGATCGGCATCATAGTACTGTTCATTAAAAGTGAGAAAATGTGAGGTTTTTAATTTGAGCGAGTATTTTATATGATAACATTGCCTTTAATCTCTACATTCCTACTGACATTTTTGTAATGGCATAAGTTAACTGTAGTTAGGAAAACCACAAAGATAATCTACCTGAGAATCCCGAAGCGAAGCACGGGTACATCAGTTAGTTTAGATCTAAAGTGGGCAATACCAATAGAAGTAAAAGCCCATAAAACCTGTAGTCTTTTCTTAACACTGGAAGCTCTATGGTTATAACATACATGGCAAAACAAACTGACATTATTGCTCATCTGCTGTCCATGCTTCCTTTATTTTTTTTTTTGCTTTACGTTGTAATGACACAGACAGGTCTTATGGCGACAATCTATTGTGGCCACTGCCCCACGGCATGCCCAGGGATGGGCCCAGGCATATGGAAAGCCCGCACCCAACCATGCTGCGGAGACCGCCGCCGCCATCATGGGAGCCTTATGGTTCCTCCACAGGACTTGAACACTAGCATACACCGATAGTTCGGTAGCGTTGTGGACATGCTCATGGATATATGTTAATACTGTATATACGTATAATCAATAAAGCATTGGAGAGGGGTGTCACCCTCTCGTGGTAACCCATTGCCTCGGTGGCCAACCGGGTTGACATCGCGTCCAGGGAAGTGCTAGCTTCCCTACACGCACACCCAGATCTGCTATAAATATGGGTGTGCTCCCTGGACAGGAGGTCAGTCTGGTGAAGCAAGCCGAGGGAATGGGTAGCCACAACTAGAAGTGAGAAGGAAGCGGCCGTGTCCTTCATTAAGGTACAACCCCAGCATTTGCCTGGTGTGAAATTGGGAAACCACGGAAAACCATCTTCAGGGCTGCCGACAGTGGGATTCGAACCCACTATCTCCCGGATGCAAGCTCAAAGCCGTGCGCCTCTGACCGCACGGCTAACTCGCCCGGTCCATGCTTCCCTACCAATGAAGTATTTAATTATTTTATACTAGCTATTGCACCCGTTTTTGTACAATTGCAGAAAACTTATCCTCCTAATCCAATAGCCACTCATTTGGTGCTTCTTTATGAGAAAACAACAATATTACAAGAAAGAAGTTTTAACAGCTTCATTTTTTTTTAAACCCGTACTGACTTGAAAAATCATGTAGCAAATATTTAAGAATATATATCAAATGCCCTTTAAATATCGAACACTTCACCCATCTCGTTGCTAAATAAGGATATCGATAAGTTTACATAACGTCTGAGATTTCTACACTCACCCCTCAAAACTTAGCTTTATGTCAATCGATGCTCGAAGTCGTTACCATGTTGGCGAGTGCTTGAAAGTCGGCACAAATCACCGCGAGTTTATATGATGCAGTATTATTCAAATACTTGATCACTGTGGTCCAACAAACAATTTTGAGGTAAAACACTCGTAAAATACATCTTTACCAGACTGGAATATAGCATCACTAGTCAATTCTGCGCTGAGATTCTCTCACTGAACTGGTGCACCAAGGGCAGTGGTATTTCCTACCGGCTGATGACAGCACATTGCCCGGTATCACAATAGGAAGGTTGCTACCTGAGTAGTTGACATTTATTTTGAAACTCATCCGGAACTGCTTGATGGATCTTGATGAACATGACTTTTTTGTCCACTTTGGACCCAAAACTATTGGGATCCGTAAATTATGCAAGAGTGTTAATTATGCGAGAAAATATGGCACTGTTCGATATTTGACTACCATTTTATAATATTGAAAGGTCGTTACATAAATGAGGTTCATTCAATACAAAAACAGCCCTTAACATCAAATGCCACTGAAAATTAATGAGCTGTTTATGATTTTAATTCGTTAGTATTGTTTTCCTTAGCACCGAAGTCTGCATTTCTGTGGCCGTAACTGCTGAGTCATCTGTGACTTGAGAGGGCCTGAATTTGAACCATCATCGGGTATAGTCAATTTCTTTTACGGTGTCTTGTGTCTGTTTGATGCCGTGTATTGTGCTAATCACTTTCATCCTGTCACTTTCCAAGGGTTCTTGTCTTCTGCAAATAAAGCGGCAACGACCAAAAGGGTGTGTGGGGGCAGTTCCCTCCCCACCCCTACCCACTCTTTCGAGGAAAAACAAAGATTACATTTTAGAGATTTAAAACTACATAGCAGAAAATGATTGTTTTTGCAGTTCTTGCTTATTTTCCTTAACTAATGCTGAGAGCTTGACAATGCTCAAAATTAAGATGCCTAACAGGGTAAATATTCCAAAAGCCAAAGTTAAACCGGCGAAAAATAAATGAAATGGTGTCAGTACTCATTATCTGCCTTGACTGAAGCTGTTCAAAAGCTTAAGTCCGGTATGATGTCCCAAAGGCAGGCATCTAAAACATACCAAGTCCCTTTAACAACGTTAAATGAGAAATGATCGGAACGTCAGAATATTTAGACCGCCCTTACCTGGAAGCCGTTTCTGAGTCCACGAGAAGAAGAGGGCATTAATGAATGGGGAAGAGAGTTTTTCCGATGAAGAAAACGTTTCTGCAAGGGATAACAAGAAAGAACGTGTTAAGTGAGAAAACGAACCATTGAAAATACGCATAAAAACTATCCAATGAGGATGTGGAAACACTAGATACCGTTTTTTCGGACATAAGGGCCTTTACTTATTAAATTATTAATTGTTTATTAATCAACCACCTATGCAATACATAAAAGTCTTAAAATTAGGATTTTATCCTTTTACATTAGTTTTAAGACTTTCCCTTCAACATTTTAGACCTGGGCAATTTGTCATTGAAAAGTGTATCATTTTGGAATCTTATTCCTACTCTGTTTTATCTTTTTTTTTTCAGTACGACTTAGGTCGCTAATTGTTAACTGCCATCGTTTACATATGATATGTTCTACTATTTATTTTCTGATCCCCTGACTCAGGAGTAATGGTCTAATAGCGCGCCAACTAGAGAGCGAGCCTGTATGGTGGTCCGCTGGCTATCCTATTCTTGGTTGCGGTACATCGCCTGACTGGCGTGAGTTTGATTTGACTGCCGGGCTTCAAGATGGCTAGAAGGTAAGCGTGCGGGCTCTGTAAAAGAGCCTCTTTTCATCGGGACAAACCTGGATAAAGTGTGAAGGATGAGGGGCTAAGGCCCTGACGAGTTTGATCTTTTATGATTTGCTTAATTCTACTACCTCGTGTGGACGCCTGTTTCCCAACTTTATTTAATTCGAGCTTTCCAAGTCTGTAAGTAAAGGACAGCTCCAACTGATGCCATGGGTTAGCTTTCTACTGATGCTGAAAAAGTAAGTCTATTTACAAGATATTTATATTTGGCTTTTCTACGGGAGTTGGATTTCATCGTTTAAAAAAAAAAAAAAAAAAAACTTGGCTAAACTAGTGGATCTGTTCTACGATTTCCATTTTTGGTTGACCTTCATCTGAAATTAACTTGAAAAATTTAATCAACATGGACAAACTAACGGCCTATTGGGTGTACCGCTTAAACCAACCATGTGTTCAAGTAATCTTCTTTTCTTTCAGCGAAATGGTAGAGGGGCTTGTGGATTAATTTGTTTTGGGTTAAGTTGAAGTAAAAAAAAGAAAAAACTTAACATGTAAGTGCTTTTCGTGTCTATTACTCGAGTGTGCGGCTTCGGGTGACTTTCTGTGCTTGTTATTTAATTTCAAGTTGTGCCTATTGTGATCCGGTTTGGCAGAGAATCTCGCGGTCTCATTTTAACACATTTTCTTCTTATGTACAATTATTTCTGAAGCAATAATTTGGTTTCAATTATTAATATCCAAGCAAATCTGTGCAAGTTTGTGGTAACTACTCGGACTCATCTGGGGAGCAGTACAATTTAATCCACGGACTTAAATCCAAATAAGTATTTGTAAGTGATCTAATTCAAGTTAATCTTTAATTTATTTTCTTAGCTAAGAGGGCATCTCTTGATTTAAGGTATCTTTGTTATCAATTAGATTTCATTTAATTGTGTTATTAGTAGTGTTAATTCAAAGTTTAC